>NW_006921706.1:1202544-1215441 GCF_000298275.1 Orycteropus afer afer
TTTCCTGACCAATTCTTTGAGAAGTGGATGGCCTCTTCCTTCTTCCTAGTCTGTCTCAGTCTATAAGCTGGGCTGTTACCTGTGCACCAGGTACATCTCGCTGGGTTTAAAACACCAGAGGCTCAGCCTCAAAACTCACGTCTACATGTCACCATAGTAGGACAAACTGACAGATAAGTTTGTCTTGCTGTTGGAGACCTCTCATATCCCCCCCACCTTGGTCCCTGTGGCTGACTGTTCCTCTGTCTGGCTCCCTGGCTTTTAATCCCCTTTCTCCTGCTCTTCCAGCCTGCTACTCTGGGCGGGCCTGAGATTTCCCTCCTCACCTAATCCCTTCGGCTGATTGCTCTTCTCTCTGGCTTCCTGGATTTTATCCCATTTCTCCTGCTTTTCCGGCCTGCTACTCTGGGTCTCCCTGTCTCTCCTCACCTGTAACCTTGGGGCTGACGCTTCAGCTTATATATATGTATATATAGAGAAATTTCTTAGGAAAATGGCTCACACACTTATAGAAGCTGGCAAGTCCAAAGTTCCTGGATCAAACATCAAGATGGAGGCTTTTCCAAGTCAAGCTGGAGGCGTCTCGTGCAACCACAGGGGCTGTGGAGCTCAAGGCTGGCAGGCAGTACACCGGCTGTTGACTCCAACGAATGACAAATCCAAGAGCTCCAGGCCAAATGGTGGACTGTTCACTCACAGACAGTTGTAGGCAGCACAACAGAATCCCAATCCACAGAAGAATGTCCGTTGGGAAATTAGAAACCTTATATAATATTGTGGAAGTATTTCTACAACCTAATACAGCCATTTGGAGAGTAATCTAGCGGAATGTAGCGAAAATTACAGAGTGTGTGCCAAAAATGTCTCCTCTTGAGTGTGTACTCCACAGATGCTCTTCACAGGTGAATAAGGGGGCATTTACAGTGATGTCCACAAAAGCATATTGTGGTAGAAAGAAAATTAAAGCAACCTGTTGTTGTTGTTGTTATGTGCCCTCGAATTGGCGCCTCCTCATAGCAACCCCTCCTTAGGTTTCCAAGGCAGTATCACTACAGAAGTAGATTGCCCAACCTTCCTTCCGAGGAGTGGCTGTGGGTTTGAAGTTAAGCGCCTTAGGCACTACGCTACCAGAGCTCCTTAAAGCAACCTAGGAGTCCAAAAATTGGTTAAAGTAAAAGTAAAATGTGGTGCATATATTGGTATCTGCTCATCCAGAACAAAAGAAAAAGAAGGAAACCAAACATTCAAAGAAAATATGTGTGTACAGGGCTAATACTCTACACAAAACACAGCTTCATCTACCCTGAGACCAGAAGAACTAGATGGTGCCAAGTTATCACTAACAACCATTCTGATCAGGGCCACAGTAGATGGGCCATAACAGAATGGTGGAAAAATGTGAAATGGAATCTCAAAGTCCTAAAAGAAAAGAACAGACTTACTGGAGCAGTTGATACTGGAGGACACCCCAAGACTATCGCCTTGAAATACTTTCTTTAAACCTTGAACCCAAAATTAGGCCCTGAGGTTACCTTTTAGCTAAATAACAGATTGGTTCACAAAATAAACAATATCACCCATGAGTATTGGGATCCTTTAAAAAATCATCTATAAGAGATCAAACAGTCAACAATTACTTTAAAACAAAGATGAGCATGTAAAAGGGCAAGTAAACTAAAGGAAACAGAGTAAGTAATCAGAATGGAAATATTGAGAATGTTCACACATTGAACAATTTGTGTAGAAATTATTGAATAGGAACCTAAACTGCTGTGTAAACTTTCACAGAAAATACAATAAAATATTATTTTTTAAATAAATGCGGTACATGGATATGCATGATACTATGCCTTGTCAGAGGCAATGAACAGCATGGGAAGATATAGCAATTTAGCCAGATTTAAAAACTATAACGTAGAATAAAATAGCAAGAAACATGAAGCCACACCATTTATGCCATTAAAACTATGCCTATTTTAATAAAAATAGATTTTATGGATGCATATATGAAGGTGAATTGGAAGAGTGTACATTAACTGCATATTAGTATACTGAGAGCAGCGATGTCGTTCCTAGGACTTGTATGTGAATAGTTTCCTATGGCTGCCATAACAAAATACCACAATGCTTTAAAAAGCAGAAATTTATTTTCTCATCCTTCTGGAGGCTAGAAATCCAAATTCAGTTATGTCCCTCCTCTGCTGACTTTAGGGGAAGATCTTTCCTTGCCTCTTTCAGTTTCTGGTATCCCCAGACGTTTCTTGTTGTCCCTTAGCTTGTAGATGGATCCTTAATGGTGTCTTCTCCCTGCTTGACTCCATTTCTATGTCTGTTCTCCCTTTTTCTAAGGTATTAGAACCCACCCTACCCTACTCTTCCCCTGTTAACTTAACTGATAACATCTGTAAAGAAAGACTTTTCAAACAAGGTCACATTAATAGTACAGGGATTAAGAGTTAAACATATCTTTTTTTGGAGACACAATTCAATCCATAACAAATCAGGAAGGGAACTTGAAAGATGAATGAAAAGTGAATGGGAAAAATTAAGAAATAAAAAGTACAATAGGGTAGGTACACAGGTCAATAATAAAAGTGCACCATAGACCAAGAAGTAATCAATTGACTTCTATGCACTTGATATCTGAAAACTCAAAGCAAAGTAAAATAAAACTTCAAACAAATTGTTTTAAAATATATCTATATTTAAATAATAGATTTTTAAAATTATGACATATCAATATATTAAATTTAGAGCTGTGTGAGAGTCTAGAATCTGAGGTAGTTGGTGTGTATAAAGAGAGCAGCCTGAAAGTAGAGCTTTCCCTCCATCTTAAAAGTCTTGCCATGAGTCTAGAATCCATCTGAAGCTGCCTTTTCTAACACCAGTTTCTCTAACCTTTCTGCTGACCTAATCACACACCCTAAAGGAAATATTTTCTTTGTGGTTTAGCAAATGCAGGATGTCACAATCTATTCCCAGAGGGTCTTCCCTCTATGGTCAAACAGATGCAGGATGCCACAGCCTATGGCCAAAGGGCCTTGATATACAACATTATCAATAAATCTTTCCAATGGACCACCAGGAACAGACATTGAGAAAGCAATTTTAATAGCCAGTTCCCAGAAAAACGGGTTCTGCCATTGTCCTGTGACCATTCTGCGATTAGCTGAAGAGCTTGTGTACTTGCAAGTATGTACCCTTAACCAATCATGTAAAAAAAAAAAAAAAAAAAAAACCTCACTACCATAGAGTCAGTTCCAACTCATAGAGAAGTGGTAAATCTTTACAGAAGTAGATTGCCCAATCTTCCTTCTGAGGAGTGGCTGGTGGTTTTGAACTGCCAGTCTTCTGGTTAACAGTCAAATGCCTTAGGCACTACGCCACCAGAGCTTCTCAATCATGTAATCCCATATATTATGTACCAGTCCCCTGCTAAGTCCTTGCTCTCAGATATCCCAGCTTCAACTCCCTCGATTGTCTTTCAGCCAGTCATGATTTTGTAGCTTCAGTTCCTATTCCAACTGTGTAAGAATGCTTGCTTCTTTATTTTCAAGTGGTGCAGCCATCTTCATGAATTTGGATGTCTTCCCAGTTCAGTCTCTGAACTTTCCATAAATCTCTTTTATTTTATTTTTACAGAGTGTGTGTCTCCTTCTAGGACAGAACAATTATAATTTAAAAATTACATAGGAATTTCAAGAAAAAATGGGAACCTAAAGAATAATACAAAGAAAATTCTTGGAGATGAATATAGTGGTTCTCTTTCCATTTTTATTGTGTTCTTTTAGCGTATGAAAAGAAAAGTCTTTGATTTAGGAAGTAATCACACAAACTGTGGAATTGGGTGACAATTTACTGTTTTACTACTGTCTTGTTTAAGAAAGTGTAGAAAAATTCTTATTACTATGACCTGAAATCTTGCAATCTTACAAATTATTACCAAAAAGTCCAAATAATTGCTAAGGATAATATCCTTCATATTGCATTTAATTTGGCCTTTCTTTTTTCCTGGTTTCAAAGCTTAAAATGATATTGTGAGTGTGTATATTTATTGAATCAAGGAAAAAGCAATAAGAAATTATCATGGTGGGCATTTAAGTGAGAAAAAGCAGGAAATATTTCTTCCCTTTCAGCTATTTTCTTTCTAAGGGTCTTAATTACTATCCTCTTCCATGTTTGGTTTTTGTGATGTGATTGAAATATTTTGTTACTTCAACAATGACGATGAAACTTACAAAGTATGTATTCCTTAAAAATAAGGTGTGGAAAAGATTTTAAAAATATACCTTTATCATTTAAGGAGATGATAAGGTATTTACGAATGAAATTACTTGTCTGGGGTTTACTTTGCCATAGGGATAGGTGAGATAGAATTGGTCAAATGATAATATTACTGAAACTGAATAATGGACACATAGGTGTTCACTGATCTCTTCGGTCAATTTTTGTATATGCTTAAAATTTTTTCATTGGAAAAGTTATTTCTAGAGTGAATGAACCTCGGATTTGTGTGGTTTTAAAAATCCTTTTGCTATAATTGGTTTCTGAAATATTTAGGAACTAAATACAGCCCTTAGAGTCACATGGCTAGATACAGTTGTAAGATTTTTAAGGACTTATGATGCCAGTCCATAATGCCAGCCACTTTAAGATGGGATATGGCCTGACACACATATGCCATTTCCAAAGCAACTGGGAGTGCGGGCTGCTTTACCACATGAGCTATAATCATCAGCCAGTTTGCTTCCTCTCCAAATTTGTGTGGGCAGTTCCTATCTACAGACACAGCTTTGTTGCTTTCTCTCTCATCAAGCACTTTCAAAATTAAGCCACCAAATGAGGAACATTTGTTATTTTCAAATAAATAGCTTTGAAAAGGAAGAAACAGTTTTGTTTCTTGTTTTTTATTTTTTGCATCCAATCTTGTATATCACACGTCTCTTGAGTGTTGTAGTACTTTCTCTATTTTTCTTTACTGTGAAGTGCTTCCAGACACAGCAAAACCAGTGCTGGTGATAGGAACAAGAGGCAAAAGAGAAGTATAGATTTGAAAGTGAAACAAAGGTTATTAAACAATACAAAAGTGGAATATACCTAACAAGTAAGTAATTTAAAAAACATGCTCAATTAAATATTATTTGTTCTGGGAAAGTATTTGTATTTATTTAAAATTTATAGCAAAGCATATGTATGGTTGGCAAAATAATTGTGTTGAAAAGAAGTACTACCACATTTGTTGTAAGGAATGAGGTAAAAATTCAACATGTGTCTGAACTGCGGAAGGGCTCTGAAGGTTGTCTTGAGATACACTGGAAAAGAACACTTTCTCCTTGGAAACCAGCTTCCACTGAGTTTTAAACTACATCTGGTTTGAATTAGCCTTGGAAATCACTGCTCTTTTTTTCTAAAATAAGTGGGTGATAATCTCCACATAACCCTGACAATGACATCATTTGATATTTTTAGGTAATCACTTGCTCGTTCAAAACTTGCACAAAGAGAAATAAAAGTAACAAGTTATAACTCAACCTTTACAGATTGCTAGCCCAATTATTTGACCATAAGAATGTGAGCAGGACTATCTTCAGATCACCATTGTTGTAGAACCACGCAAAGGTACTATTTCTCCTCACTGTTTTACATTGTGAATTACTAATATTCTCAGCAAACCAGTTGTTGTTGTTGTTATGGGCCCTGGAGTCCGCCCGACTCATAACAACCCCTCCTTGGGTTTCTGAGGCAGTATCACTACAGAAGTAGATTGCCCAACCTTCCCTCCAAGGAGTGGCTGGTGCGTTTGAATCGTCAGCCTTCTGGTGAAGTACCTTAGGCACTATGCTACCAGAGCTCCTTACCAAACCAGAAGTTGCCAATATTATTATGGCTCTGATAAAAGTTTTTCCTGTTATTCAAGTGACAATATTTCTTACCTTATGGGGTCTTACTATTTTATCTGTTTCTGAACTATGGGACACATAGTATCCACTTACATTTACCACCTCTGGGGATTAGTGGGAAGCTACTATCCCACCTTTTGTGCATGAGGGAGAGGGGCTTTGGTAACTGCATGAATGTGAAGAAATTGGCCTCATCCCACCAACCCCAACACCAGAGGCCTCTCAGGACATATGTGTCCCACTAATTGTATCAAAATCCATATTACATCAAAAATATTTCTTTCATTTCATTCAAAATGCCTTCCATTACTGAAAACACATGGCTTCAACAAAAGCCCAAAGCAAAAATAATTCAGTCTTGCAAGGGTTAAATGCAGTCCCACTCCAAAACAGCATATATACATTCTACTCTACAGAGGTATTAATTTAGAATCCAAGTTAGAATTCAGCTGTACGTTATTAAAGAAGAAAAGGAGTCCAAACCTAAAAAATACTTAAAAGGAAAAAAAAAAAAAAAAACCCAAGAACTCAAAATGTCATGGATTACTCAGAGGCCAAAGTCTGCGATTCACGGGATCTTGACAGCTTGACAGCACTAACCAAACCATGTGGTCTGTTGTCTCACTTTCAGGCTGTTCAGAGAAGTTTTAATGAAGTGCAGGTTCTGCAGTCCAACTGCATGAAATTGATTCCAGTTCCATCATTTACTATGTGACTTGAGCAAATATATTCTACCTCATATGGTTTTGTGGATGATTAGTTGATCCAAATCATAGAAAGTGCTTAGCATAGTGCCTAGCACAAGGTAAGAGCTCAATAAATATTACATGTGCAGCCTTAATCATATGTGTATATATGTATGTAACACATTCATATATGCATACACACACACATACATATAAAAATGCATACTCACACACACAAGCACCAAAACAGTATGCTGCAATTTTTACTTATTGTGGACTGCTTTTCCAAGTGAGTACATAAAGATTTTTTTTTAATTATTTTAAAATTATTATCTTCTGGCTCATTGTATAGATGTACCATTCTTACATTGTTATATATTTAGTATTTCTTTCCAATTTTTTTTCATTAAGAATAATACTTAAAGGGATCAAAACCAAAAAACCAAACCCACTGCTGTGGAGTTGATTCTGACTCAGAGTAACCTCTATTGGGTTTCTGAGGTGGTAAATTTTCATAGAAGTAGATTGCCCAATCTTCTTTCCACCTGGTGTCTGGTGGGTTGGAACCACCAACCTTCTGGTTAGCAGTCAGATGCCTTAGGTACTGTGCTACCAGAGCTCCTTAAAGGGACAGGGTACTACTATATATAATTCTACGTGTAACTACCACTTCTCTGAGGGACAGATTCCTAGAAGGCATTGATGGGTCAAATTATGTTTGCATTTTAAAAATGTTATAGATACCTTTAAAATATTCTCCAAATATAGCATAACATTTTACACTACTCAACACTGTGTATGAGATTGTCCATTTTCCCAGACCCTTGCTAAAACTTAATGTTATTGATTTAATTATTGTAAATACAATGGGTGCAAAAGTGTATTGCATTTGACTGTAACTTGTGATTCCTTAAATAAGAGCAAAGTTTGGCTGCTTATATATATTCTGTGAATTTTATGTTCATATTTTTTATATCATTTATTGTGCTATTTCTTTTTCTTTGTTTCTTTGATCATTATCTGTATTAGGAATATTAACTCCTTGTTTATATAGTTGTTGTTGTTGTTGTTATGTGCCATCAAGTCCGACCCAACTCATAGCGACCCCTCCTTGGGTTTCCAAGGCAGTATCACTATAGAAGTAGATTGCCCCATCTTCCTTCCGAGTAGTGGCTGGTGGGTTTGAACCACCAGCCTTCTGGTTAGCAGTCAAGTGCCTTAGCCACTAGGCTACCAGAGCTCCCCCTTGTTCATATATCTATTATACATATTTTCTCCCACATATTGGTTGTATCTAGACTTTTTTCCTCTTCAGGTTGGTGTTTTCACTCTGATCTTAAAAATATTCCCCCATACTGACTTCTAATAGGAGCTCTGGTGGTGCAGTGCCTAAGGCATTTGGCTGCTAACCAGAAGGTTAGAAATTCATAAACTTCCAGCTGCTCCACAGAAGGAAGATGAGGCAATCTACTTCCATAAATATTTTCTGCCTTGGAAAACCAAAGTGGGTCGCTATGAGTTTGCATCTAATTGATGGCAATGAGTTTGGTTTTGTGTTTATATTGACTACTAATAATTTTATAATTTTCTTTTTATCTCTAGATATTTAATCTGCATGTAAAATATTTTTGCATATGGTAATTGTAGATGCATGTCTTTATTTCCTTCCACATGGATAACCACTTTTAGCAATACAAACAGGCTCTCCTTAAATAAACACAAAACCAGAGGAAGAAATTGAAAGCTTGATGGGATCTTAAAGATTATTCAGTGCAGGCTCTCATCTGGTTATCTAGATGCCTAAATCCCACAAAAAGGAAAGCTGAGGTGTTTGCACCAAGGATTAGGATAATTTGATTTAAATGTTAGTTTAGATAGCTAGTCTGAAATTGCTTCATTTGGCCAGATCATGTCATGTTTGCCATAACACTTCCTGCCACATGGGTCCCCATGAAGCAATTTGGCTGGTACTATTTTCATTTTTAACTTCCTTTTCTGGATATTTTTGGCTTTCCCTAAAATCATAGCAAAGTTACAAATAGATAGTAATGATTAGCGAACCCTTTTTCTTTTAGAACAAATTATTTTTCTGAGCTCTGACAGCTTCTGGTTTCTTTAGCTTTTAGTTTGGTTTTACTCTTCTTCTGGAAATAATAAAGTTTAATATTCCATTAGTAAGTGTCCACTCAACATGATGATTGTCATTTTTATAGGCCAGGCCCTAGTGTAAAATGTAAAAAGTATATATATATTTTTAAAATTTTTCTTCAATTTATATTTATACATTAGCAAATTCAGAAGGAAGACTGGGCAATTTACTTCCTTAGAGATACCGCCTCGGAAACCCAAGGAGGGGTTTCTATGAGTCCAAATCAACTCGAGGGCAGTGAGGTTTTTTTTTTTTTTTTTTTTTTTTTAGCAAGTAGTAAAGAAACCACAATGAATGCTAATAAAAATTAAGAATTAACAGACTATCCCTCTCCCCCCAAAAAATACTTGTACCATTGATTTTCCTTTTAAAGGTTTTGTCCAAGTTTATAATTTTTTTTAATCAAATTACACATCTTTTACAGAGTGGCCTGTAAAAAATTTTAAGATTTAGTATTAAAATTTGGGAAGTCTGGTGGCAGCTCAAGTTATACTCTGCTGTTGCACTTGGGAAGAACGTATCCCACTGAAATGATTTAAATTTTTTAAATGTTTCTCAATTCATAAACTTTATGTTTCCCTTCTCATTCTCTGAAAAGGATAAGTAAGTTTTATATCCAAATTTTTAAAGAAAGTCAACACTTTAGAAAGCAAGCATAGTATTTTGCTTCAACAGGAATCTGGAATGAAATGAGTAAGCTATATATTAAGGTCAAGTCATTGAGCATTTTTTTCTCTGTGAGGGGATGAGTATTTGGAAAAAATAAAGAATACCAGACCAAGGCAATAAGTGGAGCTAAGAAAATTTGTTGTACTATTACAGAATGTGTATTTTTTATACTAGGAAATAATACAAAGTTAATAAAACAGTATATATAGAGAAACATATGGTTTGAGAGCATTATTTATGAAATAAAAAGAGTATGAAATGGACTATAGAAGATATGAAAGCCCTTTTCTCAAGAAATTAGGAAAACAGAGATACATTTGAAAAGAGTGTGAATGCAAAAATGCTGAACAAAATAGATGAAATAACTAAAGATATTAAAGATATATTGAAACATATCAAATCATATCATAAGTAATATTTGGACAATGTATTAGGCAAAAAGGATAATGATGCTAAAATGTAAAGTACAAAATTAGTGTTGCTGTTGTTAGGTGCCATCGAGTCATCTCTGACTCATAGTGACCCTATGTACGACAGAACAAAACACCACCTGGTCCTGTGCCAGCCTCACGATTCCTGCTATACCTAAGCCCATCTTTGCAGCCACTGTGTCCATCTATCTTGTTGAGGGCCTCCCCCTCTTTTGTTAACCCTCCATTTTACCAAGCATAGGAGCTCTGGTGGCGTAGTGCCTAAGGCATTGGACTGCTAACCAGAAGGCTGGCAGTTCAAACCCACCAGCCACTCCTTGGAAAGAAGGTTGGGCAATCTGCTTCCACAATGATACTGCCTTGGAAACCCAAGGAGGGGTCACTGTAAGTTGCATCCTACTGCACAGCAGTGCTTTGTGTTTTTTGCCTTTTGTTACCAAGCATGATATCCTTCTCTAGGGAATGGTCTCTTCTGACAACAAAGTAGATGAGATGAAGTCTGGCCATTTTCGCTTCCAAGAAGCATTCCATATGCACTTCTTTCAGGACAGATTTGTTAGTTCTTTTAGTAGTCCATGGTACTTTCAGTATTCTTCATCAACACCACAACTCAAAACCATTGATTCTTATTCGGTCTTCCCTACTCACTGTCCAGCTCTCCCAAGCACAAGAAGCAATTGAAAATACCATGGCTTGGGTTAGGCACACCTTAGTCTTCAAGGAGATATCTTTGTTCTTCATCACTTGAAAGAGGTCTTTTGCAGCAGATTTGCCCAATGCAATACGTCATCTGATGTTTTAACTGCTGCTTCCACTGGTGTTGATTTGTAGAACCAAGTAATACAAAGAGTTTGACAACACAATCTTTTCTCCATTCACTGTGATGCTGCTTATTGGTCTAGTTGTGTGGATTTTTGTTTTCTTTATATTGAGGTGTAATCCATACTGTACCCTATAGTCTTCAGTTTTCATCAGTAAGTACTTCAAGTTATCTTCACTTTCAGTAAGCAAAGTTGTGTCATCAACATATCACAGGTTGTTAATGAATCTTCCTCGAATCCTGATGCCACAATCTTCTTCATATAGTTAAGCTTCTTGGATTATTTGCTCAGCATACAGATTGAATAAATATGTGAAAGGATACAACCCTGACACACTCTCTTCTTAATTTTCAACCATGCAGTATCCCTTGTTCTGTTCAAATGACAGCCTCCTGATCTATGTATAGGTCCCTCATGAATACAATTAAGTGTTCTGGAATTCCCATTCTTCTCAATGTTATTCGTAATTTGCTATGATCCACACAATTGAATGCTTTTGCATAGTCAATAAAACACAAGTAAACATGTTTCTGGTATTCTTTGCTTTCAGCCAAGATCCATCTGACATCAGCAATGATAACTCTCATTCCACATCCTCTTCTGAATCCAGCTTGCATTTCTGGAAGTTCTCTGTCAATATACTGCTGCAACCATTTTTGAATTATCTTCAGTAAGATTTTACTTGCAGGTGATATTAATGATATTGTTTGATAATTTCCACATTCTGTGGGATCGCCTTTCTTTGGAATGGGTGCAAATATGGATCTCTTCCAGTGACTTGTCTGGTAGCTGTCTCCCAAATCTCTTGGCAAAGCCGAGTGAGTGCCTCCAGCATGGCATCCATTTGTTGCAACATCTCAATGGGTATTTCGTCAATTCCTGGAGCCTTGTTTTTTGCCAATTCCTTCATTGCAGCTTCAACTTCTTCTTAGTAAGAGATACAAAATGATTTGAATGGACTAATAGCCGGTAAGCACATTGAAGTGTCCCTTGAGATCTTCCTCTCTTATAAAGTATGAGGCAAGGAAAGTTTTATAACTATTTCTACCACCTATTAGGAAAGTATTAATCTCTGTGTAAATGATAGCAGAGAGAGAGAGAGATGACAAACTATTGCTATGAGGTCACATCTTATTGCCCCTTGCCATATTTCCTCGAGAAGACTTCTGCCTTTCAAAATCATCAAGCAGGGAGCTTTATCCTAGTTCCATTTGTATTTCAATTTTCTATTTCCCCTTCAATTCAAAGGGCCTTCAGAATTGGATTTTATGATTGTGAAAATCAGAATTAGTCCCTCTCTTTTCTACCTATCAAATAAGAGCAGTTTAAAAATCAAGCCCCTACATAAGACTGAGACACAACAAAGTGCTAGATTTTATTCCACTGCAAATGATTTAATATTAGAACATCTCTTCCTTATTAATGTTTTAAGTAGTGAAAAAAATTTATATTTCTATGGTTACTCATGAAAACAGTATTTTGTTTTGTTTTCGTTACAGGTTCTTTCTACTCATTTTGGGAAAAACAGAAAAATTATTCTTCCATTGTAAAGAATGCAAAAATCTTTGTTAAAATCATGAATCTTTAATTTTAACTCACATAACAAATGTTTAGTAATTTAATAGATATGCATCAGGAGAATTCATCTTAAAGTGATGCCTGCATTTAACACAGCCAAAGAGCTCTGGTGGTACAGTGGTTAAGGCATTTGGCTGCTAGCCAAAAGGTCTGCAGTTCAAACCCTCCAGCTGTTCTGCAGGAGGATGATGAGGCAGTTTGCTTCCAGAAAGATTTATAGTCTTGGAAACCCTATGCAGCTGTTCTGCTCTGTCCCATAGGGTCACTATGAATAGAATCGACTCAATGCTAGTGGGTTTGGTCTTGGTTTATCAGTCAGCTTTTGCAGTTAAGAAGCCTACATTTTATTTCTGGGCCCTTGAAAGCGTTTTATCTTGCTTTAATGATAGACTAGGAGTTCTGGTAGCATAGTTCCTAAGGCACTTGACTGATAACCAGAAGGCTGGCAGTTCAAATCCACCAGACACTCCTCGGAAGTAAGGTTAGGCAATCTACTTCCATAGTGATACTGCCTTGGCAACCCAAGGAGGGGTCGCTTTGAGTAGGGTCCCACTCCACGGCACATAACAACAACAAGCTGGATGGCCTTCGTCAAGTTATTTAACTCTCTTAGCAACTCACCTCTAAAATGGTAATAATGATAGTAATTATCTTAATTTTTTT
>NW_006921706.1:1215801-1237822 GCF_000298275.1 Orycteropus afer afer
TTTTTTCAGGATCCAAGGTTGAAAAAGCCATTTTTTTTGTAAATTCACCTAATGTTTTAAATCCAGTATTTACTTCATTTAGTTTTCTAAAGAATTTCTTTTGTTGTCATGGATTGCCTATGAAAATTCCAGGGAAGTTGAATTATACAGAACATCCTTTGAGGAATGATGTAATTCATTTTCTCATCTTTCCACTTAATGTTGACTATGTAAACAGAGCTATTAAGTACTTATTTGACTTTATTTCAAAATATTTTCATAGTGAAATTACATATAAAGTAGGAGAATTCATTCGATAAAACTGGCAGTCACGTTAAGTTCTATTACATTTTTGTTTTCTATTTAAAGTGGTTTATCAACCACTTTTTGATCAAGATTATCAAATCTTGATCAGAAAGAAAAAAATTTAAGTCATTTTTTTCTTTACTTCAAATTTTAAAATGTTAGGAGAAAGACTTCCCCCCTTGGAATTATAACTTCTCCAAGCTTGATCTTTAAAGGACATATTTTATCTGTGTCTGTTAGTTGGAGATCTTCTTTCCCAAATGAATTTCTGAAAACTGTATTGGAAAAACCTGTTAATAAAAGGTTCGGATTTTGGTTTGTTAGTGTGCCACAAAAAATATAAAATAAAGTTTGATTGTTTCAGCTCATGCTAACTTGTAAATGTAAACATATAGCTCATGCATATAACTCAATTTTTTTTCTTTTTGAAAAAGAAACACTATCATAGAACATCTGACATCCTAAGATTCTAAAGTATAATTTATTTATGGGAACAAATAAAACTTTGGAAGAATGTTGTGCTGCCACAAATTAAACTTTCCAATTTTTTTTTTTTTTTTGTCTTTCATATGTGAATTACATCAACTCTGGTTGCTACAGTATTCTCTATTTTTCTCCCAGAGAAAATATTTGGTTTTTTTCAATCTTAGTTCCTGAAAAAGTAAGGTATAAAATTCATCCTTTAAGAAAATATATGCTATAAATAGGGAATTCTTGTTGCCATTAAAGATACAAACAAAAAAAATTTGCAATGACTACCTCAGAAAAACTTAGAGCCTAGTAAAAGGAATCACACATGTATAAGAATAACTTTAACACAAAGTTTTGCGAGTACATATGAGATAGCATGAATACTATATGTGTTTAATAATGGATGGAAGTATGTTTTGAAAGAGTCATTTACATATGCCAAGTGTTGCTGTACTCAATGTTTATGTTTCAGAGGCTACTTTGAATATATAATGTTAGCCTATTTTGGATTTGGTTTCCTCACCATAAAATCAGGATAATTATCTCTACTTTGCCTATTTTTTTTTAGAGGATTAAGTGAATAATGTGTATGAGAAAACCTACTGTAATACCTAAGATGGGGCAATCTATTTCCTTAAAGATTCTACTGTCGTGGAAATTCAATGGGGTCGCTGTGAGTCAGAGTCAACGTGATGGCAGTGAGTTTGGTTTTGGCTTGGTACTATGATACCTAGCTAATTGTAAAGAGGTTAAAATTAGTAATAATTATTCCTGTTTTTCTGACCCTTCCTAGCTAAACCTGAGAGTAGAGCATCTCTTTAACTTTGAGTGTTTTGAGAAAGTGCAAGTTTTATCAGTATTTCCACTCATAGTTGTAACAACTGAAGTTCACAAACTATATCAAAAGCTTGATGACAGTATCCTTATCTATGCTGCAACACAGAGAATTTCAAGATAGCCAAGTTTAGTTTGAAGTATTTGTTGTTTTAGAACTTCCTTGTGCCTTTGGTTGTTGTTAGTTGTTGTGCCTTTAGGAGAATTCATTTTCCCTAGAATCCAGAATGATGTCATAATTCATCGATGTTCTCACTGAGGGATGCACAGAAGATCAACGTTCAGGAGAAAGTCAAGGAAGCCCTGTGCTGTTTTGGTAAATCGGCTATCTAAAAGAAAAAGAAAAATGTGAGACCAGAATTTCCTGAATTGGCTTCTGTAAAGGATGAAGCTTACCTGGTTGGTCCCTCCTGGGACTAGAAACTTGACTGCAAGTGCTAGATAGCATTTGCTTAGTTCTGTTATTTACATATAGAGGTATCTAAAACTAAACACGTAACAACATGACAAAAAATGGAATAATTAAGCATGACTACAACAATGATGGGAGCTCTGGTAGCATAGTGGCTAAGACACTTGCCTGCTAACCAGACGGCTGGCGGTTCAAACCCACCAGCCACTCCTTCGAAGGAAGGTTGGGCAATCCTACTTCCGTAGTGATACTGACTCGGAAACCCAAGGAGGGGTCGCTATGAGTCAGGTATGACTCCACGGCACATAACAACAACAACAATGATACAGGAGTTCTGGTAGCGTAGTGCCTAAGGCACTTGACTGCTAACCAGAAGGCTGGTGGTTTAAATCCAAAAGCCACTCCTCGGAAGGAAGGTTGAGCAATCTGCTTCCATAGTGATATCGCCTCGAAAACCCAAGGAGGGGTTGCTGTGAGTTGGGGCGGACTCGACAGCACATAACAACAACAGTAACACAACTATGATAAGGAATGAAAATTATACTATGTTATCTAAACAGTCTAATTTATTTTTGGTTACTTAGCAGAAATGGTAAAAACAGTTAACATGCTTGGCTGCAAACCGAAACGTTGGCAATTTGAGTCCACCCCGAGCCACCTGGGAAGAAAGGCCTGGAGAGCTCCTGCTGGAAAATATGAGCCTTGGAAAACCGGATGGAGCTCTCTGAAATGCACAGCCTTGGAAACTTATGGGGTCGCTATGAGTTGGAATTGACTCCATAGCAGTGGATTTGGTTTGAGTTTGAGTATTGCAATTAACAATTTAGAATGTATGAGAATGTTATCCTTCAAAATTTAAAGCAAATATAACAAAACTTCCAATTAATAAAAATTTTTATTAAAGTTTTACATACATACAGAAGAGTATACAAATATTAAATGAATGTCTCTATGAACTATCATAAAGTGAATTAAAGTGAATGCATCTATGTAACCACCACCCAGGTCACAACAAATTCCATTTACAGGACCCAGACTCTCCACATTGTACTCCCTCCCTCCAAACTAAGGAAGCCTGTCTCCTGATGCTAACACTCAGAAAGGTTTTCCTGTATGTAAATGGAACAATGCAGTGTATGTATTTTTGCATCTGGCTTTTTTTTTTTTTTTTTGACTCAATAAACATGTAAGGCTCATTCATGTTGTTGCATAGAGCAAACCTTTATTCATTTTTTTAGTTCTGTAGTAATTGATTGTCTAAATATACCACACTATCCTATCTATTACTTTTTTCTAGTTTGGGGGTCATTATTAATAATTCTGCTATCAACACTCCTGTATATATTTTTTAATGCAGATGTATATACTGCATATATATATATATATATATATTAGCTAAATATAGTTAAGGTCCCTTGGTGTCACAAAAGGTTTGTGCTTGACTGTTAAAGGAAAGGTTGGTAGTTTGAATCCAACCAGTCATGCTGTGAAAGAAAGGCCTGGCAATCTGTTTCCATAAAGATTACCAAACAAAAAACAAAAAAAACTCCTTGCTATCAAGTGAGATCCAACTCATAGTGACTCCTCCTAGGGTTTCCGAGGCAGTATCTCTATGGAAGTAGATTGCCCAATCTTCCTTCCAAGGAGTGGCTGTGGGTCTGAACCGCCAGCCTTGGCAGTCAAATGCCTTAGGCACTATGCCACCAGAGCTCCTAAATAACAGCCAAGAAAACGCTGAACAATAATAGAATAGAACAATTCTACTCTGTAACACATGAGGTCACCATAAGTCAGAATCAACTCAACAGCAACTAATTATAACAACATACTTAAGAAGAGCATTTTTTTTTTAAATTATTTTTTATTGTGCTTTAGGTTCAAGTTTACGGAGCAGAGTTTGTTTTATATTCAACATTTCATGTACATTTGGTTTCACTCCCCAATTATTATCCCCAACCCTAAACCCACTCTCCTCCCCTCCCTTCCCAGTAAACGCCTTCTTGTCCCTCGTAGTTATGCACTCCTGTGTGTCCTGCATTTCCTCTGTGTGAATGTTGCCCCGTGGTTAATTGCTCCAAGGGAGGCATCTCCACAGAATATGTGGGTGCGTCACCCTGGGTTGAGTAGTCTGTGTGTAGGTCTTATTTACTACTGGGCTAACAGTCAACCTGTGGGAGTGAGTTTTATATCGGGCCCTAAGTCTATCTCAGAGCCATAGATTTGGGGTCTGTCACACCAATAATCTGGTCATTATTGGGTTTTTGGATTTTGTGCCACATTTTTCCTCCCACACTATCCAGGATCTCCAGTTTTGATCATTCCCTGAGTGGTTGGCATTGGTAGCCAGGTACCATCTAGTTCTTCTGGTCTTGAGGTCCATCATGTCCTAGGGCTGATTGCTTCCAAATGTCCTTGTTTTGTTTTGTTCTGTTTTTGTACTTTTCTTCACTTCTGATGATAGGAGACCATTAGCTGCATCTTAGATGGCTGCTTGAAGCTTTTAAGACCCCAGTTGCTACTCACCAACATAGGTGTGGAACAAGATTCTCTCTCTATCTGCCAATCTCTGTCTCTCTCTTATCTTTTAGCCAACTGTTGACTTGGTTAGTCCCTGCCCACTGAATATTCTTTACTTTGTACACACAAAATGCATAGTTTTTTGAATTTTTATTTTACTTCCTAAGTGTATGTGCTATGTTCCAAGTATTTTACAAATACAAACTCTTCTCAAGTTTTATAAAAATTCTATGAAGTTGGAACTATTATTGTCATTTGAAACCAAAAAAAAAAAAAAAAAAACTCACTGTTGTCTAGTCGATTTGACTCATAGCAACCCCTCCTTGGGTTTCCAAGGCAGTATTTCTATGAAAGTAGATTGCTCAATCTTCCTTCTGAGGAGTGGCTGGTGGGTTTGAACTGCCAGCCTTCTGGTTAGCAGTCAAATGCCTTAGGTACGACACTACCAGAGCTTCCTATTGCCATTTTACAGATGAGGAAATTGAATCACAGACAATTAAATAACTTGTCTATGACAATGCAAAACAAAAGCTCTATATTATCATTATTAATAATAATCAGGAATAACTGAATAGGAAGATGTAAGGGATTTTCCCAGCATTTTATATATATCATATCATTTAATTCTCCTAAAAACTGAGAAAATAGACTAGAAAAGTAATCAAATCATCTAAAATCACATAGGTATGGTGTAGCTGTCAGAATTTGAACCCACTTTGATCAAATCCAAAACCCAAACTTTATCCACTCTATGAATATGCCCTTCCACCCACTTCCCACAGATGACATTGACAAATAAAAAAGACAAGTTAGAGAAACTATAAAGGACAATGTCACTCAGACTCCCCTTGTCTGCAGCTGATGACAGTACACGTTATCTGCATTTTACAGGAAAGAACTGAGGAAGAGTGTGGGTGAGTAACCTGCCCAAGATCAGATGGCAAGGCTAGAGTTCAAAGCCAGGCATTCTGCCTTCTAGGATGATGCCCTTCACCCTTACACTGTCTCCTGAAGTCTTAATTTAGGTGCCTCTGGGAGCAGAGGGAGCTCTGGTGGCATAGTCCCTAAGGCATTTGACTGCTAACCAGAAGGCTGGAGGTTCAATCCACCAGCCACTCCTCAGAAGAAAGGTTGGGCGATCTACTTCTGTAGTGATACCGCCTCAGAAACCCAAGGAGGAGTCGCTGGTGTGAGTTGGATCCGACTCCACCACAGTGCATATGTATGTACCGGAAGCAGACACTGAGGCAAGAATTCTAGGGTGATCTCAAAAACACAGGTGATCCTGTGGCTTCCAGCCAAACAACAGACAGGCATATGGGGTGAACATTTACATCAGGTAGACACACTAGTTGGAGCTATCAGTAATGGGGGAACAGAAGGACAGTGTTTGCAGAGGAAGACAACTCAGGGGGCAGGAGTGCATGGGAGGGAAGGACACAGGGAAGAGGAGGAAGATGGAAGAGAGCTGTCACATTGTGGGGAAGTGTAGTCAATGTCATGAGACAAAACATGTATGAACTGCTGTATGGAAAATGAATTTGCTCTGTAAATTTTCACCCAAATCACAATCAAAATTAAAGAGAGAGAGAGATGAGAATGTGAAGGTGTGAGATAGGAAAGGGAAGGAAGCCAGAAAACGAAGAGAAGAAATTGGAGGTGGATTGGCAAGTCAGGTTTAATCCCCTGGGGGAACTCTGAGAACCCTTATAGAAGGATGACTTCTGTTATGGCTGCTGCCCGGAAACCTTTATCCCCAGCCTGTCTCTAGCTGTGGGCCACTCCAACAGTCGGAGAAAGCTCTCAGGCAAGAAGGTGCAACTGTTAGCAGTTGGCAGTTGGGCAGAAAGGTTCTGGAATAATTAAGGCTAAGGGGATAATAAGGCAGAACCAGCAGTGCCTGCTAAACCTGGTATTTTGACATAGTCACTGGTAGTTTTCCAAAATTCCATTGAAACCTAGGAAAATGACAATTATCTGAGCAAGAATCTGCATTCTTTCAGGCTCCGTTTCAAATTTTGAGGACCATCCAAATATGTCATTTATAGTGCCTATGGGCACTTGACTGCTAACCAGAAGGCTGGTGGCTCAAACCCACCAGCCACTCCTCGGAAGGAAGATGGGGCAATCTACTTCCATAGTAATACTGCCTTGGAAACCCAAGGAGGGGTTGCTGAGTTGGGTCCGACTCCACGCACACAACAACAACATGACAGTAGAGCAAACTCTGGGTGGTACAAACTGTTAATGTGCTTGGCTGCTAACAGAAAGGTTGCAGGTTCAAGCCTACCTAGAGGCACCTTGGAAGAAAGGTTTGGCAAACTAGACAAAGGAGCCATTGAAAACCCTGTGGAGCACAGTTCTTCTCCAACAAACGTGGGATCACCGTGAGTCTGAATCAACTCAATGGCAACTGACTATGACAGCAGAGCTTTTGTGGAGTAAAGTACGTGTTATTTACAAAAGTAATTGCATAATAATTCTAAAGAGATAATATAAGTGTTTGACAGCAGATTCTAAGTCTTTTGCTCACCTGTTCCTGTGTGTATTGGTAAACTTTTCTTCTACACGATCCATAAATGCACTGTATGGATCACGCCACCTTCTATGTCTCTTAAGGAAGACAATGCAAAGGAAGTTAATGAAAGCAAATATGTATTGATTTTAATTGTTAAAAAAAAAAAATCTGCTATTCAACAGTGTTTTCTATAAAAGTTTGATCAGTATGCACCATCCATGATTTGTTCCACACAGAAATACAGGGCTTCCAAAGCAGCTTTATTTGCCCAGGGTAGTATTTGAACCATTGTAACGGTATGTTTTCTTACCATATTTTTATAACTGTGTCACAGAGAACTCTTGTCAGATGTTCTTAAGAAAATGGGCTGCTCCTAATGAAATTTGGGGAAATTCCTCACAATATTCAGTTCCACTATACCAACTATCTTTGTAGTAAGTAAAGAACATCAAAAATCCTAAATCATCCACCATTTGCATTTCAAGGAAAAGCAGAGGTCTGAATGTTTTACTTTGGAAGATACGGATATCTAATGCTGCGTATACTAAACCAAACTAAAACCAAACTGCCATCGAGTGGATTCTGACTCATAGCGACCCCTATTGGGTTTCCCAGGTGGTAAATCTTTAGGGAGGAAGATTGCCCAGTCTTCTTTCCATGGAGTAGCTCGTGGGTTTGAACCGCCAACCTTCTGGTTAGTCAAATGCCTTAGGTACTGCGCCACCAGAGCTCCTTTGCCTACACACAGCTAATCAAAAACCCCTGCACTAAAACAATTGTTATCACGGTGCTGAAGACATTTCTCAGCAGTTGTAGAGAAAGTCAAACTTACCGTGTATGAAGCAGATTTAACAGGCCATGGGTCTTTTGGTAAAATTAGTTTTGAATCCCAAGTGCATTCACGAGGCTTGTAGGTAATAAATCTTTCTGTACTCTTCTGTTGATAGTCTTTCACAGACTGGCACGCATACACTAGAGATAAAGACAAATGAGCAGTTTAGCAATTACAAGTGTCTTTGCTCATAAAGTCTCTCAGGATATGTTATGTGGGAGATCAGAACTCAGGGATGGTACATTTTGGGCAATTTATAAATGCAAATCTAAATAAAACTTTGCTTATCACTTATATTGTTTCTTCTAGAATTAATGTTTGTCCTGCTTCAAACTCCAATTCAAACCCCATCTTCTTTTATATCCCCAGATGCCTTTTTATAAAACTTCTCTTTCCAAATAGTGCTTTGAAACTTGTATGTTATATTTTGTATTCTGCTTTATAAAAGTTTTACTTGGAAGTTTCTTGAAGTCCTGGGCTGCATCTTATAAAATTACTTTGGCATTTTCTTCCATTGTGGGTTACACATAGGGCATACAAAGAAAGCTGAAGTGTCCATTTTAATATCACCTAGACAATACTTTTATCATTATAATCCATGCAAAAATACATATGTATTTGAAAATATTATCTTAATTTTCCCTTTATAAAATAATTTGATTCTCAATTTGAACACAATAATATTCAACAATTATCCCACTAGCCCCAGGACAACCATTGTTGTATTCATAACTGATATGCAATTATAAGATGTAAACATAGCATGCAAGTGGTATTCACCATTGTCCAAATAAAGTATGCTAGATAATGCAAAGTAACTCTGCAGGAACACTATACAAATGTATCATAATACCAATGATAAATAGATGATAGATAGATAGGAGCTCTGATGGTGCAGTGGTTAAGGCATTTGGCTACTAACCAGAAAGTTGGAGGTTCAAACCCACCAACTGCTCTGCAGGAAGGAGATAATGCAATCTGCTTCCATAGAGATTCACAGCCTTGGAAACCCTACAGGTCACGATGAGTCAGAATTGACTTGATGGTAGTGGGTTTGGGTTTTGAGTTTACATTTGATATTAAGTAATTGAATGCTCACAACAATCCTATTATGTAGATTCAATTATTATCATCCCCATTTCATAGATGAAGAAAGGAAGGGATAAACAGTTAAGATGACCTGGGTCAGTGAAGCCAAGATTCAAAGCTAGGCTCCAGCATCTATACTCTTAAGCACTATGCCTATTTCTTCTCTACACAGGACACATTGAGTTATAAACTCAAACTCTAATAATAAGCAAAGGAAATGGATTTTGGGGCATTTGAAACATGACCATATTATTAAAAGTGATACATTTTTAAGAACCACCATTTTAGTTACCATATATATACTTTTTTTTTTTTTTTGCAAATAGACTACCCACATAAATAACACGCACACACATGTAGCTCACAGAAATGACAAAATTACATAGAACAGTTCTTGCATAGTATGCCCAGGAATTCACTGCACATGTCCTGTGACATTTCTAGAAGTGAGATGTTACTTCAGTCTCATTCACCTTCATTCAATAGTCTGAAAATGTTGCTTTTGATTAAATTTGTATACTAAAAGCACGTAACAACAACAACAACAAAGGTGTAAGAAGTCATGGGTACAGTTTGGTAGTACTCTGATAATCAGAAAATAAACAAGTGAAACTTTGCATTTCCTTTGGAGCAGTTCCCAGCCAGGCTTGAGAGCAGTGGAGTTCCTACACCCAGGTACATCACATCAAAGAACTGTGCAGGCTGGGCATGGCCTGGACCAGTGGTAGGTGGGGTCTATTGCTAGTGCACCCAGGTTCTGTCGTACTGGCCCCATGTGAAGCAGGGCAGAAAGATGGTGTGGATGTGGGTGTGCACTACCCAGCCTCATAGGGCCCCTGGATAGCCAGTCAGACCAATCTGGTCCAAGCAAGGGACACATGACCCTCTGTGCCCATGTACCCAACCCACAGCATCTGCACAGATGGGAGATTCAAATAGACTGAGCACAGCAGCCAGCCAGGCAGAGAGCAGGGCAGAGCACGTGTGGTTGCAGCACACAGGCCTTGCCTCCCTGAGTAGCCTCTCCAGCTCAGGGTGCACAGACCCAGGCACTCCTGGGCAGGGGCTGGCCACTTTGGCGAGGGCTGTTTCCAGTGCAGAAAAAGTGATTTCTTCCTGCATTGGAGAAAGTGGTTTGCAGAACAAGGAAGGAATCAGAGGAGCTGCTTTAGAAACTCAAGGGTAGGCTGGTGAGGGTCTACTGCTGGGAACCAAACCTCCACGTCAACAAGCACCAAGACAAAGACTTGATATTAAATCCCTTGGATGAGGGGAAAAAAAAAAAAACTGAAATTGAGGTTAGCAACATGTAAAAATTATTTGTATAATGTGCTTATGAAAATAACTTGCAAGGGTTGCTCTATATGAAAACCATATAATGTGTTATTTGCATAAAGATACAGTATACCGTTCCAAATATTATTATTACTATATAATGCAGAAAATTAATTTTTGCACAGCTGATAAAATTATGATAACAACTTACCTGTACTTAAATGTCCTGACTTAAATTTTAAGCCAAAAGGATCTCTTTCATAAGTTGTCACAAAGTTTGGTAAATTAGTTCGGTACTAGATATGTAAAGAGAAAATTGCACTATTACAAGTCAATATTATTTTTTACTGCTGACACTGCAGTTGGAATTTTTTGATGATTAAATTCTTTTTTTATCGGTAAAATGAGAATCTTGTAACATTTAAAACTTACATATGAAAACTTGAAAGAATAAGGTAAGACTCAAGATACTGGATGAAAAGTTCATTTTATGGTATTTCACCAAGTGCTAGTTGCCATCAAGTTGAGTCCATCTCATGATGGTAACCCCATCTGTTGCAGAGTAGAAGTGTACTCTGTAGCGTTTTCAAGGTCATGACCTTTTGGGAACAGATTTCCGGCCTTTCGTGAAAGGCACCCATGGGTGGATTTGAACTGCCAGCACTTAGCTAGCAGTTGAGCACTTAGCATTTTATGGTAGAAAGAAGTATTTCAATTACTCTTGAATGGATAGATTAGAAATAGTATTTTAGACAGGACAAAACTAGTATCTTCAAAATTGGGAAGCTTACTGTTAAATACACGTAACAACAAAACTAAACCAATTACTGTTGAGTGGATTCCAACTCACGAGGAGACCATGTGTTTTAGATTAGTTGCCATGACTTTCTCCCGAGATGCCTCTGGGTGTGTTTGAACCACCAGAGTTTCAGTTAAGAGTAGAAAAATTAGCCATTTGTGCCACCAGAGACTTCTTAAAAGCACATGTTGTTGTTGTTATGTGCTGTCGAGTCGGACCCGACTCATGGTCTGACTCTTCCTTGGGTTTCTGAGGTGGTATCACTATGGAAGTAGATTGCCCAACCTTCCTTCCCAAGAGTGGCTGGTGGGTTTGAACTGCCAGCCTTCTGGTTAGCAGTCAAGTGCCTTAGGCACTATGCTACCTGAGTTCCTGGTTACATGTTATATTTCTGGAGCTGAAATTATTTCAGGGACATAACAGAAATATTGAACGAAAATAAAATAATCTGTCAAGCCTGGAATAGAATTGATTGTTTTCAGTAAGCTGTAAAACAAACTTGTTTTTATTTTTTTTAATAAACCAATTTGTATTGAAGTAGAATTTGTATATGTTTAGAAACTGATGAAATAAAACATCATTCTCTATCCGAAAGCTGAAACAATGTGAGCATAAAAACAGTGCTTGGAGGACCAAGCAGAAGTTAGACAAGGTTCTCTTCTAAATGAGTAACTCTAGTTCCTGTCACAATTAAGAAAATGCTAAAAGCCCCAAAGAAGGAAACTCTCTAATACTTGTTTTTCACTGTTAATTAAATAACATTTGAAGCCAAGTGAATTCTAAGATTCACTTTATGACAATACTGACATCTGGTGGTTGTACAATTTATATCATCTTGTCTCCAACTTGGTCTTAAATTGAGAAACAAATTGTTGGGTGCTGTGGAATCAATTCCAACAAATAGTGACCCATGTAACAGAAGAGAACCGCCTTATAGAGTTTTCTTGGCTGCAGTCTTTACAGAAGCAGAGTGTCAGGTCTTTGTCCTACAGAGCTGCTGTTGGGTTTGAACTACCAAACTTTCTCTCGGCAGCTGAGCATTAACCACTGGGCCAGCAGTCCTCCTCAGAAACAAATTAATTGAGCTAAAATAAAAATGTCTTCCATTCTTTGGAAGTCTAGTTATCCAATTCTTGTGTTCCTAATTACAATTAGTGAAATATTTAAATAAAACAATGGCAAGTAGCCAGAATTCACCTTGGAAATAAGAATGATCAGGCTTCGTCTCATCTACCTTGGTCATGTTGTCAGAAGGGACCATTCACTGCAGGAGGAAAACAAAAGGGGGCAGGGAGGCCCTCAGCAAGATGGATGGACAAAATGGCTGCAACGATGGGCTCAGGGGTAGCAGGGATTGTGAGGCTGGCACAGGACTGGGCAGTGTTTTGTTCTGTTGTACATCGGGTCACTTTGAGTTGGTGCCAACTCAATGGCACCTAACAACAACAACAATGACATTTGATATTAATTGACTTCCCCTTATCCCCAAATGATAACATCTCTCTAGGAACAGAATTAAGTATTTAGAAGTCCTATACAAGCAAAGAAAGCTATAGCCTGTGACTTTCTGGATTTCCCAGATTTCATGCTAATAGTTCCTTAGAATTAAAATTCATTAAATACTTCTATAATTCAGACCTTGTTACAAGCACTTCGCATATATCGTCTCCTTGATTATTTAAAATAATCATTTGAAATAGGTCCCATGTCACAAATAAGGAAAGAGGCTCAGTAACTTGTCCCAAATCATTAGAAAGTAGTAGAATAGGAATAATCTGGCCCCAAAGGCTTTGCTGTTAACTGTTACCCTATATTTCCCCTCTGGGATAAATTTTTTTTTGTTTATAAAAATGTGAAAAATATACTATCTGTGCAGAGCTCTGGTGAAGCAATGGTTAAGCACTTAGGTGTTAATCAAAAAGTTGGCAGTTCAAACCCACCAACTGCTTTGCAGGACAGAAGACATGGCAATTTGCTCCTGCAAAGATTACAGCCTAGGAAAGCCTATGGAGCAGTTCTAGTCTGTCCTATGGGGTTGCTATAAGTGAGAATCAGCTCAATGGCATGCAACAATACTATCAGTCGTATTGTTTTTCTGTTTGATTCACAAGAGTCTTACTTACATGCTAAATTACAGACCTACACATAAACTATCTCCATATTCTAGTTGAATTCTATTTTGACCTCATATTTGACCTTAAGTACATATTCCCCATCTCCCTTTTAAACTAATAAATCTAACTTGTCCACATATTTTTTTCATTATTAATCATCAGAAAGACTAATTAAAATTATACAATATCTTCTGGAAATTTCCATTCATTCACTCATTTGTTCTATTAAATGATTACATTAGTACTATATTGTAAATTCCTGTACCTCAAGTCTGTTCTCCAGTCAAATCTAAATACTGATTGTTCTCCTCAAACTTAAGAAGGCTCATTCCAGAGTTGGCCACCCTACCTGGTGGATAAATGTTGACTAGGGTCTTATCTTTCTCCACCATTACTTATTGCTGAGTCTGAACTGTACTGTTGTATAAGAAATAAAGATGCAGCATTGTATATATTGTTTTTATGTTCATGTAATAGTCATAATTAACAAATTACTAATATATATATATATATATATATATATATATACCTTATCTCTTCTAAGTTATTTAGAATCAAATCCTATTTGGTACCTGTCTAAAGTCATGTGGTTTTGGATTGAGGTATACACCACTTGGATATTTTCCACTCTCTGCAAACATTATCTTTGCTTTATGTGAATCCAGACGTGGAAATATAGTTATAAACTTAGGAGCTATGGACTTCTTAGGATCATTCCTTATACTAGGCAGGTGAAGTATCGTTTCTGGAAAATTGCTTCTTGTTTCTTTTCTTTCCTTCTTAATATTCCTCAATTTTTTTTCTGGAGGTCTCAAAGACACATACAGTTTATAACTAAAATCAGGAGGCTTTATTTCCCAAATGTTGACTTTCATGTTGGATTGTGGAGATTGCATGCCTTTTTTTTTCCATTTGGAGTTGAGACCTTGTTGTGTGGGATATTGAAGACTCTTTGCAAAGATCCAACTGCATCTTCTGCCTTTCTGAGACTCAGGATCCATTAGGTGGAGGGATATTTCACGTGTAGGAATCTGCAAGAGACAGGAAAATGGGTGAAGTTTGTCACTATACAATAGTGTATTGAATATTTTCTCTCCAGGAGAGGGTAACCTCTGGAAGATTTATGAAAGAGAAAAAGTCATAAATGACAGAGGATGTGGGGGAATAGGAAAGAAAGACTGTAATTGCTACTTCAAGTATTTATTGAACAACTTTGTAGTGAAAGACACTGTGTTATGGGGCTGGAAACTGAAAAACAATTAGTTTAAAATCCTTGCCCTTGAATAAGTGAGAGTCTATTTAGGAGACAGATATGAAGACAAAACAAAGCACATCTATGTAATATGATTAAAACCAAACCAAATCAAACCCATTGCCATTAAGCTGACTCTGACTCATAGCAACCATATACAACAGGTAGAACTGCCTAGGGGGTTTCCAAGGCTGTAAACCTTTACAGGAGCAGGCTACCACATTTTTCTCCTATGGAGCACCTGGAGCACTAACGTTTTGATTAGCAGCTGAGCTAACCTGCTTTACCACCAGGGCTTCATAGTAATGTGATGGGTGTTACAATGTTAGGAGAAATAAAGAGTGGTCTTCTAACTCTATTGAGTAAATAAACACAGCATCAAAAGAAACGTTGTCATTTGGACTTATTTTGAAGGATACATGGAAATATTCCAGGTAGTGAAGGACTGAAAAAACCCAACAAGGCATAGAAAGTGTGTAAAATTTGTCATAGGTGATTTCTGGAATATCTATGGTGTCCTAAACCAAAACAAGTTCACTGAAGCTACTGTTACTGAAACCTGTAGATATGAATCATGAACTTGCCTTTTGCTGAAAAAGGACAAGGAAATTGCTGGCACATCCTACTTCCGTAGTGATACTGCCTCGGAAACCCAAGGCATGAGTCGCTATGAGTCGGGGCCGACTCGACGGCAAATAACAACAACAACAACAACTAGAATTTGAAATCTCCTTAGACAAAAGGAAAATTATCATTTTAAATAAATTTGACTAATGGAAATAACATAACACTGCTGGTTCCTGGGAGATCAGGACCTGAGTTAGGGATGAATTTCCTTGTCTTGAGCTAAAATTTCAGTTGTTTAATAATAATAATACCACAATAGAGTATTTTTAAAATTCTAAATGTTATTATTCAGCAAACTCAAGTTGTGAATGAAGGACAATACTTTGAAGAGTATTGCAAGTGTCAACTTTCTAAAAATTAATAATAAATATTTTGAATATTAATATATTTAATTAGTTTTCCCATTATAAATACTTTTTATTTTTTAATAAAAGGACTATGATACTATGTAAACATAAAGAACAATGATAAGTCCATGAAATATGAACAGATCTGAGAACATGATGCTAAGTGAAATAAGTTAATCACATAAGGACAGATATCACAGGATCCCACTTTGTTTCTAAGGAGGCTTCAAATTCAGTGACATCATCATAATTTAAAAAGTCCAGACTTACTGGACCAGTTGAGACTAAAGGACTCCCTGAGATATTCTTTAAACTTTGAACCAAAGCTATCCCCTGAGGTCACCTTTTAGCAACATAACACATTGGCTCCCAAAATGAAGGATATTACCCATGAGTACAGTGCTCTGTTTAAAATCTACATGAAACCAAAAGGTCAACAATTGTTCTAAAGCAAAGTCGAGACACTAAGGGGACCGAGAAACTAGAGTACTACCAGAATGCAATTAAAGAGAATGTTGACTCATTTGAAAAGATGTGATTAATGTCACTGAATGACTTGTATAGAAATTGTCAATTAGGAACCTAATTTGCCGTGTGAAATTCACAATAAAATAGTATCCAAGAAAAAGGACTATAGCATATTTAAACAAAGCAAAATGTACATTGTGGTAGGAGCATAGGGCACACACATGAAGAGGCAGCAGAAAATGGTACAATGATAAAGCTGGAAATATCAGTTAGGGTCATATGAACAAAGGCCTTATGTGCCACACTATAGAGTTTTAAATTTATTTTACAGACAATGGGAATTATTGAAGAATTTTAAACAGGAAATTTATCAATGTGGTATTTGTATTTTAGATAGATCAATGTGGTAGCAGCATAGATTGTAGAGAATGAACTGGAGAGAAAGAATGAGAGATGATGTAAAGGCAATGTGGTTGTTGTTATGTGCCGTGGAGTCGACCCCGACTCATAGCGACTCCTCCTTGGGTTTCCCAGGCAGTATCACTACAGAAGTAGGATTGCCCAACCTTCCTTCCGAGGAGTGGCTGGTGGGTTTGAACTGTCAGCCTTCTGGTTAGCAGTCACGTGCCTTAGGCACTATGCTACCAGAGCTCCTAAATAAGACTTCCTAAATTGGAGCTGATGATTAGATGATGAAATAATTTATATGAGAGATGATGAAAGCCTAAGCAAAAAGGAGTGATGGTCTAGAGGTATTTAGCCAAGCTAATCTCCTGGGCCTTGAATCAAAGATAACACAAAGTTTCTCAACCAAGATAAGGAATAAAGGAGGAGAAACAAGTTACAGGAAAAGGCCACTATAAATTTAACCAAAATGAATTTCGGTATACAATTGGAATTATACATCTGTGTATTAGTCAGGTTTCTTTTTTTTTTTTTTTTGCAATGATGCTACTTAACAAACTACCCCCAAAGCTCAATGCCTTAAAACAAAAACATTTCTTCTCATCCTTCCAAGTCTTTGAATTGACTAGGACAGCTTTTTTCTGTGTGTTTCATTCTGGCGCTCAGGGCAGAGAAGCAGTGGCTGCCTGAGGCATATTCTTCTCACAGGAGAGGTCAGACAAAGGTGTGAACAGAATGATTCAGTTTTTTTTTTTTTTTTTTAAGTCTTAGACTTATGAGTGGCACACTGCCCTTCCACCTATATTCCAATGTACAAAGAATATCAACTGATCAAGTGCGTAAGCCATAGAGCAAGGAGTGTGTGAATATTTTCTGGTCAATTATCTACCACAGTCTGGAGTGAAAAGAGAATTCTATTTTTCTTTCTTTCTTTCTTTCTTTTTTTTTAATTGTTTTCAATTCCTTTATTATTTATTAGCAGCTGGACTTTCCAAGTCTCTCCTTTTCTCCTCCCCTCCCGGGAGCTTCCGAGCCCTCTTTCTCTTTTCTTTTTATCGCCCCACCCCAAGGAACAGGGTGGGAGAGGGGCAAAAGTAATCAGGCCCTGGAGAGAGAAGGGTCCCGGCTGCACGGATATTGAGCCCCGAGGGAGGATGGAGGCTACAGGGGCTGCCATTGTAACAGATTGCCAGGCGGTGGCACTGGCGGCAGCCCGGGTGCTGCGGTCAGCCGCTGAAAAATGGCTCCAGGAAGCTGCTTCTTACAGTGAATGAACCAAACCAAACTCACTGCTGTCAAGACGGATCCGACTCCCAACAATCCCTACTTGGGTTTCTGAGGGGTATCGCTGAGGAAGAAGATTGCCCAACCTTCCTTCCGAGGATGACTGGTGGGTTTGAACTGCCAGCCTTCTGGTTAGCAGTCAAGGTCCTCCAGGAAAAGAGAATTCTTGAATTCCTGATTGGGGCTTGCAAAAAGAGTGTGGGCCTAGTGTCTGACACCTCCTCTGACTTCACAAGGAGGGAGGAGGATCAAGATGGGCAAGGCTGATTCCTATGAGGTAGATGTCAGACATGTCACCACCCTTCAACCTTTTTATCCATTCTAACACCAACCATCCCTCCCACAGCGTTCTATTTCTCTGCTGGTTTTGATAATTCATTGCAAAAGCCACACAGAACTCATAGACAATCCTCAAGATTATGGCATTTATTAGGGAAGTAATGGGTTACAAATCAGGTTCAGGAATGCTCAGATACAATTCTTCCATCAGGACAGCTTCCCCTCAACCATGTCCACAGGCACACTTCTTTTTGGCCTTCGGCTCCTTGGTCTGGTCTCTGCTCTTCTCCAGCAAGTGTTACTAAACTTTTAGCTCCGCCTTTAGGTATCCAGAGAGGCACCTCACCCTGCCAGCAAACACCTTGCCTGAAGACACACCACTTTCTCACTCTGTGTGCCAGGAAGCCCACTTCTCCATCTGTTGCCAGTCTCTTGGTTCTCCTGCCTCTGCTGCTGCAGTTCCTGTGCCATTATGTCTTACTGCCTCTTGCCACCTCAGCAAAATGTTACAATTCTCTCTCCTAGATCAAGGAAAGGAGCTCTGGTAGCATAGTGGCTAAGGCACTTGACTGCTAACCAGAAGGCTGGTGGTTCAAACCCACCAGCCACTCCTCGGAAGGAAGGTTGGGCATTCGTACTTCCGTAGTGATACTGCCTCAAAAACCCAAGGAGGGGTCGCTATGAGTCGGGGCCGACTTGATGGCAAACAACAACAACAACAACAGATCGAGGAAGTCTAGTGCAGGGATCTTGGGTCCAAAGGACTTGCTCCACTCCTGGCTCTTCTTTTTTGATAATAGTGAGACCCCCCCCTTTCCACCTCTGGGATGGCTCATTTTAAGCCTAGGGAAATGGCAAAGCTGACCAATCCCATTATTAGGGTTCAACACACCTCATTTGCATGGTCCCACCCACCCCCATTATTAACAAGCTATTAAATCCCATTGGTGGGCCACAAGCACCTCACATTTGCATAGTCTCACCCATTCATCTGGTGGGAATCACAAAGACCCTGGCTAAAAAGGCCATATTAAGTAATTCACTGCACATTAGAAGACATCCACATATTAGTGCTAGTTGAAACTGAAATTTTCAATTTAAAAGAAAAGTGTGGAATCTTGAGAAAATACTCGTTTTTAAAGAACTGATGGAGAGAGGTATCAGTGATTTTTTTAAAAAAGGGGGGAGTACTAAGGAACACCCAAACAGAATGTCCAAGAAACCAAGAGAAGAGTACTGCCAGAAAGTGTGTGTGGCCAGCATTACCACATGCCCAGTGCACAAGATGGCTAAGAATACAGATTCATCTATTGGCTGTAACAGTCAACATGCACTGATGACATTGTCACAAACATTAAAGTGGTAGTGATCTGCTGCAATAATGCAAGTGGTTTGAAGGAATGTCAGAATTAACCACTATACCAAATTCTTGTGGAAAACTCAAAATAAATAAAAGACAAACTTTTTGTGGGGACTGGAATGAACAAGACCATATTATTGTTGTTTTTGGCCACTGATGAGTCACTTTCAACTCATGGTGACTTCATGTGTGTAGACCAGAACTGTACAATAGAGTTTTCAAGGCTGTGACCTTTGGAAGCAGATGACCAGGACTATTTTCCTAATTGAGTCTATTAAATTTCTGAAGAATTCCTAAGTAATAAAGGTGTGGGATTTGGAAGGGTTGTTAGTGCTTTTCCAAGATTCCTCCCAAAAAGTAGGGTTCCCTGGTCAATATTTGATGTTTTTATTTTCCTTTTCATATGTAAGGAAATTAAAGCATTCAGCTGCTAACTGAAAGGTTGGCAGCAAAAAATGTGGCAGTCCATCAGTCTGCTTCCACAAAGATTTACAGCCTTGGAAATCCTGTGGGGCAGTTCTATCCTGTAGAATCTCTGAGTCAGAATTGAACTGATAGCAGTGGGTTTGCTTTGGTTTGTCGTAACTATATTTAAGAGATAACTGTGCAAGTTCTTATAACTACGCCTTTTAACATATGAACCACATAATTAACTCTCTTCATTTTGGCTGTATGTTCATCAAATCACCTTCAAATTATAAAATGGCTTCAAATGTGGGGTACTCTAGTGGCTAGAAAGACCACATGGATAGTTTTTTATTTTCATGTAAATTTAATAAATTATCTTTTTCCTTGTCACATTGAATTCTTCTGAACTTGCTTAGTGTGAGTGATGTCCTCCCTGACACACCCAAATTCTGGGAGTTGATAAAAGCAGGGCTTTGAACCAGTTCATTCTAGTTTAACCCTTTGCTGAGAACTTGATCCCTGGGAATCTTGTTAAAGTGTAGATTGTGATTCAGTATATCTGGGGTGGGAATGCAAATTCTCAGCAGAGGGTCAAACTGGAATGAAGCAGTTTCAAATACTGGCTAAAAGTCAAGCCAGAGACATATCTAGGGTATAGCAGGTATGGCAAGTGCCCTGGGCACCACTTGAGAAGAGGTGCCAATGAGCAGTTTTTATCACCCAAAGCAGTTTCATCACCAGCCGTGAGAGATCATTCAGCAATTTAAAACTAATTCCCATAGGTGCCATTTTCCATAGATACACCTCTGAGTCAAGCCCCAGGCCCTTGATGGAGGTCAACTGATCTTAGATACATGCCTATTTTGACAACACTCTTTCATCACTAATAACTCTTTACATTTCTTGGTAATATATTTTAAATTTCTGGGCAAATCTGCTGCAAAAGACTTCTTTCAAGTGCTGAAGAGTAAAGATGTCTCTTTAAAGACTAAAGTGCCCCTAACCCAAGCCATGGTGTTTTCAGTAGACTCATATGCATATGAAAGCTGGACAATGAATAAGAAAGACAGAAAAAGAGTTGGTGCTTTTGAGTTGTGGTGTTGGCGAAGAATGTTGAAAGTGCCAGGGACTGCCAGAACAAAACTCTTTCACATTTCTGTAGTAACATATCTTAAATTTCTGAGGAATATTGAATGCTTAGCTTTTGCCAAAAATCATGAATGTCCTTTTCTCCAGTGGCCTCAGAAAAGCATAAATTTGGATTAATCAGGGTTTTGTCATCTGTTACACTGAAAAGGTGTGAGCTTAAGGATGTCTGTTTGTGAGTTAGCAAAGTTCCTCACTAGAAAGTACAACTGAAAAGAAAATAATGCCAGGAGAATGAACTAGAAGAATAAGAAGAGCTCAAGGTCAAGATGCCAGAAGTCTTATTGATATCAATAAAAAATAAGCAAGTATCATGGCAGTAAAAGACTGAGAGAACTTTAAAACTAAGAGGTTGTGGTTAGAGAGGATAGTGCTAATCAAAGCCTCTGACTGGGCAGCTGGGGGTGTAGACACGTGCCTCTGCTACCTTGTTACCCACTGATGCTGGTGTCTATATCTCTATTTCTCAGCACTTTTTACTAAAAATTATCACTCTGCCATGTTCAACCAGGGAATGGATTCTCTGAAATTATGTATTATTCCTCATTTTGTCCTTAGATTATGGATTTATTCATTCACGTTATTCATTTGAATAGTTCTTATATAAAATTACACTTCTGTATGGGCTATATGAAGAAGAAGGTGGCATCAGGATTGGAGGAAGACTCATCAACAACCTGCATATACAGACGACACAACCTTGCTGGCTGAAAGTGAAGATGACTTGAAGCACTTACTGATGAAGTTTAAAGATTACAGTCTGCAGGATGGATTTCACCTCAACATAAAGAAAACAAAAATTCTCATGACTGGGCCAATAAGCAACATCATAATAAATGGAGAAAAGGTTGAAGTTGTCAAAGATTTCATATTACTTGGTTCCACAATTAACACCAATGGAAGCAGCAGCCAAGAAATCAGACAATGTATTGCATTGCACTGGGCAAATCTGCTGCAAAAGACCTCTTTCAAATGCTGAAGAGCAAAGATGTCTCCTTAAAGACTAAAGTGCCCCTAACCCAAGCCATAGAAGCTCTGGTGGCACAGTGCCTAAGGAATTTGACTGCTAATCAGAAGGCCGGTTGTTCAAACCCACAAGCCACTCCCCGGAAGGAGGGTGTGTTGGATTGGGTTCTCTAGAGAAACACAAAAACCAGCAAAGTATATATATATATATATATATATTTATTTATTTATATATATATATATATATATATATATTTATAGAGAGAGAAAGAGAGAGAGAGAAATTTATCTTAGATAAATGGCTCACAAGCGTGTAGAAGCCGACAAGTTCAA
>NW_006921706.1:1238235-1249073 GCF_000298275.1 Orycteropus afer afer
AACTATCACAGAGGGTTAGGCAATCTACCTCCTTAGTGATACTGCCTCGAAAACCCAAGGAAGGGTCGCTATGAGTCGAATCTGACTCCACAGCAGTGGTTGCATTTGCTTTGTTGAACCCAAGCCATGGTGTTTTTAATAGACTCATATGCACATGAAAGCTGGACAACGAATAAGGAAGATAGAAGAGTTGGTGCTTTTGATTTGTGGTATTGGCAAAGAATAATGAAAGTGCCAGGGACTGCCAGAAGAATGAACAAATCTGTCCTGAAAGAAGTGCAGCCATAATGCTTCTTGAAAGTAAGAATGGACAGACTTCGTCTCACCTACTTTGGTCACCTTGTAAGAAGGGACTATTCCCTGGAGAAGGATATCATGTTTGGTAAGGTGCAGGGTCAATAAAAGAGGGGAAGGCCCTCAATAAGATGAATTGATACAATGGCTGCAATGATGGGCTCAGGTATATCAGGGATCATGGAGCTGAAGCGTGACTGGGCAGGGTTTTGTTCTGCTGTGTATAGAGCCGTTATGAGTCAAAGACAACTTTACAGCACCTAACAACAACAACATTCTAATTCAGCCAAAATATGAGTGGGAGATGTTTGCATTAAAGAATCTGTATTTTGGCCAAGATGTTTCAGTGGAAATAAAAGAGTGGCTTAATGTGCTTTCAGTAACCACAACTATCCTCCATCTATGAAATTACACTTATCCTTCAAGGATTATTTTAAACGCTGCCTCAAATCATTCTTAGATTTCCCTATCAAGATATATCCTTCTTTCTTTTGAATTGTCTTATAGTGTTATTATAGTTAATTACTTACAAGTCTTGCCCCAAATTTAATACACACACACACACACACACACACAAATATATATATATATATATAAAATATGTAAATATACACATCCAGATCTTGGGGACCCCTGGGACTGCTGAAAACAACAGTGCACTGGAAAAGGTGTAGCACATACCTGGGGACAATGGAAGTCTCCTGCTGATGAAATCAAGCCTCAACCTTGAGCATCAGCACTGGCTGCTGCAGGTGGTGCGGGGTCTGGCACACTACAAAGAAAAGTCTGGGAAATGACTGCCTGCAGCAAGAGGCAGAAGATTATCCTGTAGTTATGGTTAGAACATAACTCTTACCTTAATAAAACTATTGGGAACAACTCACCAAAGAAATTGGAGTTCCAAAGTATGAAATTCGATGTTGGTTTAAAAAACAGACTGAAACAGAGATAACTGAGGTCTGGATGCTCGTAGGAAAAATGAAACCCAGGTCTGAACAAACCTCAGCACTGAACTCAAGAATACTTGCCAAAAGAAACCGGACCAAACCAGACAACCCTCAAGGGATCTCAACGAAGGAGCCTGATACAACCCTTTCAGAGAAACTAATTCCCTGATCTTGCTGCAGCAGAATTGGCTAAACAGTCATTCCAAAATCAAGAATTCAAGTGAATAGAAACCAGTTGCTGTATCTTGAATGGCCACTTGCAAGCTTTTTAGACCCCAGCCGCTACACAAAGAACTAGGAGGTAGAATAGAAGCACCAGACATATAATTAGGCCAATTACCTGAGATGTCCCATGAAACCCTAAATTGTCAAACCAAGGAACCAAATCCAATGAGGTGTTTGGTTGCACATAAGCAGCCTTAGCAGCTACTCTTTTGTTGTTGTTGTACAAATATATCTATCACAAAATTTTTGCCACTTCAACTTTTCACAGGTGTACAACTTACTGACAGCAATTACGATAGGCTGTGTAACCCTACCCTAAATAAGTGTGATTTTTTTCCATTACCATTAACCCCCTTATATCCCTTCCCTCCCATCTTCCCATAAGCTTTTAATATGGAGTTCGCAAAACATCCAAATCACATAATGTCCTATTTCACAGAACGTAGTGTGTAAAGCAATGCATTCCTATATAGAGATATAGACATAAGTCTGTGTGAATATTTAAAGAAGTAAATATACCAACAGTTAATACGACCCTCCCTGGCCCCCTGACCTGTAGTTAGCCCTGTTTAATCAACTCCTTGAGGTCAGAGTGTGAGCTGGAGACAAGGGCTTTAAATGTCATGAGACATATGTAGGTCTTTCCTGTGATGAAGAGGCCTAGGCTGTTAAGGAGGCCCATGCAGTTAACTCCTTTAAAGAAGTCAGTTTTCTGTTAACAAGAATCTAAAAATGAAAAATAGCATTCCTGTTCACAGAAATATCTCTAAATAAATAAGAAGTACAACACAATACCAACAAGAAATAAAAGGACTTTCAAGTGAAAAATAAATAAATAAATACAAAAAACAAAACAAACCCTACTGGATTTCCAAGACTATAAATCTTTATGGAATAGATTGCCCCATCTTCCTTTCGCAGAGCAGCTGATGGGTTTGAACTGCTGACCTTCTGGTTAGCAGCTGAATGCCTTATTCACTATGCCACCAGAGCTCCTTAAATAAATATAGACATCCACATAAATGTATAAATAAATATACATAAATTATTTGTTATAAAATTTTCTACCTCTGCAAATCCTACTCAGCATAATTTAGGTTTAGCCATGTGAAATTACTGTTATTCAACCTTTTATTAATCTTATAAAAATGGTAGTTTTATATGGTTCCACCAAAATAATAATAAAAAGAAGTCTCTGTTTGCCAAATTCAAAAAATCACAGATATTTCTATTTTTAAAAAATTTATCTAAACACCTGTGATAGTTAAGGTTGTGTGTCAACTTGGCTGGATGATAATTCTGAGTGGTTTAAGCAGTTGTGGTGTGATTGTTCCCATAATGAGATCTGATGTATACACTTTGAGCAGCCAATCAGTTGACAGGAGTTTCCTTGGGGGTGTGGCATGCTTCCAGTGTGTGTGTGTGTGTGTGTGTGTATGGATGTCCTGGGAAAATTCATCCAAAATTCATGGATGACCTTCTGTGGATCTGGATCCTGTCATGCTGCCTACAACTGTCCTGTGAGCCAACAATCCACTGTTTTGCCTACTGATCTCAGATTCGTCATCTGACGAAGTCAACAGCCCATTATACTGCCTGTCAATCCTGAGCTTATCAGCCCCTGCAGGTGCATGAGTCAGGAAAGGTCTCCAGTCTGATCCAGGAACTTGGGACTTGTCAGCCTCTATAACTGTGTGAGCCATCGTTCTAAGATAAATTTTTCTCTATATATGTATAAGCTTTACTGGTTTTGCTTCTAGAAAGCCCAGCCTAAGACAAAATCCATCTAATTTAATATTATAATTTACTAACAATATACACAACAATAGCATAATATGTTGTTTCTAAATAATAAAAAATTCACTAACACAGTGGCCATATCCAAAAATAAAGCAAAAAAATAACTTTTTCATTTAAATTTCCCCTCAAGTTTTATACTGGAATGTCACAAAATATTTTTGTATGCTAATATAATACACTAATTTACAAGAAATGCACTTCTTTGTTTAGCAAATGCATGTGAAGTGAAACTTCTCCTGAGAACATAATTGAGTTTAATTTCATAACATTAAATATTTGGAAAATGGATTAGATATAGATAAGTAGATACATCATAGATATATGTACCTGATACCAAAATATTCAGCATAAGAAAAAAGCATTGTGAACTAGTCAGCTAGTCATATCACAATGAACTCCTTAGACCATAAATATATTCACATTTGTAAACTGGTAAAAGAGAAATTCAGCAATTTCTTCCCTCTCTGCTCTCTCCTTCTGAATGCATGCTCTTACCTTATATAAAGAAATTGATTGTCTTATCAGTGAATCCATGTTATATGTCTTAACAGTTTCCTGAATGCCATCTCCAAATAGCTAGTCAAATTGACAAACTACAAGACTTCAAAATAATAGCAAAAGCAGGAACATTCATTTAAAACTTGGTAACTTTACTCACCATTTGAAATTGAGAACTTTAAAAAAAAAAAAAAGTTTTGTGCAGAAAACCTTTTCTGCAAAGCAAGGAAGACTAACCAAACAGATAATAAGTGTAATGTTTACCTTTTGCTTTACAAAAGAATCCAGAGTATATTCGTGTTTTACCCATGTGGGTTGCTAAGAAACAGAATTAATTTCCTAAAGGACTTAAGTCAGAGTAGAAAAGAAAAACAGAAAATTGAAACTGGGACCTCTAATTGTTGCCTCAAACCTAGCAACAAGGCAATAACTCTCATGCTCTTTTTTCAAAGGTTAGAACATCAACATAATAGAAAGTCAACATCCAGTAAATCCTCAGTGAGGGAGAGAGAGAGAGAAAGAACTATTTGTCTCTAGGACAGTTGTCCTAAATAATAAATCTTGGCAACTTACTTTTTGTGTATGTTTAACAGTTTGCTTTATGAATCAGTGTGAGTTTGATATTTAATATGAACATGATGTTGGAAAGCAATTGTAACACTTTTAATAACTTGGTCTGAAAAAGAGTTAGTTTCTCCGAAGTTCATTTTATAAAGCAAATGAGGCAGGACGAAGTAGATTACAAATTCTTCTTCCTAACTTATGGTTTCACCTACTGACTTTTGCTAAATAATTTATGGAGAAAGCTCTCTGTTTTATTGATCAAATCCTACATTCAATAAAGACAGATCTCTTGGTAAGATATTTTTATACTAAAATTTTTGTTACAGAAACTTTCAAACATATACAAACTTAGAAATTGTACATTAAATCCTCATGTAAATATCATCCAGTTTAAAAGACTGTTGACTTATCATCAGTTTGTTTTACAAAATTGCTTCATCTATATCTCCAGCTACTCTTTCTTTATTCTTCTTATTATTTTGAAGCTTATTTCATCAATAAATATTTCAGAATGTTTCTCCAAAAGATAAGGACTCCTTTATTTTTAAACCTAAATACAGCACCATTATTAAATTTTGAAAAACCAAATATCAATCAATATCATAGGTGTATTCAGTCAACTTTTCAGTTTACAATGATTTCATAAATGTTATAAATAGTTTTGTTTTGGTTTTATTTTTCCCAGTTAGTTTGTTTGATTTGGGCTCGTTATTTCCTTTCAGTTAGTCCAAGATTTCCTATGCCTGAGTGTCAGTTCTCCTCTCAAATTTTTAAAATGGAATATAAAATTTCCTGGACAAAGGGCCCCAGTGACCAGAGTCTTTGGACTGTTTTAACCATTATTTCATTTAAAACAAAATTTGCCACTGGGTGGCAATGCATTACTTATCATTTTATCCAGTTTATAAACAAATAAACTAGATAAATCTGTACTGTTTTCCCCAAAGTTCAAGTTTATTTTATTTTTTCCCTCAAGAAACTGACAATGGAATTGAATTGACTTAATTTCTTAACATTTTTTAAAAATGGAATCAACCTATCTCTACACTATCTTATTACTCCTCTTTTTTCCCCATATATATATATGATATATATATATCATATATATACATGATTCTTTATCAAAAACACATTTTCAAGTGGCTAAGCCATTTGGCTGCTAACCAGAAGACTGGCAATTCAAATCCACCAGCCACTTCTCAGAAAGAAGATTAGGCAATTAACTCCCGTAGAGATACTGCCTCGGAAAACCAAGGAGGGGTCCCTATTGGAAACGACTGGATGGCAGTGAGTTTGGTTTTTGGTTTTGGGTATCTATGTTTAGTGCAATGTTATTAGTTGTTTGAGATGCAAAAAGATATGTAACATGGCCCCAGATTTCAAGAAAATCATAATAATTGGCTAGACGATGTATAAACTAGTAAGATTTATCACAAGACAATGTACCAAATGCCAGGCGATCAGTCTTGACAATTACTACCATTGGAAAGGGGATGGATCCCTGATGTTTGAAAATGGGCCAAAAGACTTCTTAGAGTAACTAAGACCAAGACAGGTCCACAATAATGGCAACTAAAAATACTAAACCCACCGCCACTAAGTTGATTCCAATTCATAGTGACCCTATGGAACATAGTAGAACTGCTCCACAGAGTTTCCAAGGCTGTAAATATTTACAGAAGCAGACCGCCTCATCTTTCTCCAGTGGAGTGCTGGTGAGTTGGAATCACTGACCTTTTGGCTCACAGCTGAATGCTTTAACCACTGCACCACCAGAGCTCCTTCAATAATGGCAAAGTACTTAATAAGAGGGGAGGAAATTAAGAGTTTTAGATGAAGCACAGAATGAGCGATTCATTGGAATTCTCTTTAATGCCTTCATGAATGAGTTCCTAGAATTTTCTGATAGGAAAATATAGCTAACTGACTCTAATATGTAGAACCATTCAAAAATCTAATCTTAGGTAAACAATTTTCATTATATGATAAAGTTTTACTGCACACCAATATATGTGGGATGTGCAAGGATCTGTTTCTTAGCTTCAACAAACAGAAGACACATTATTCTGTTTGGGAAGGTAACATGTCACTGCATATGAAAACAACACTCTGATTTTTATGTTTATAGGTACTGAAGAATAGCCATACTTTTGAAAAAAGTTCCTTAAGTAACATGGTCATACAAACGAATTAACTCAAAACTTCATTGTAATGATAATCTTGCCTTATAACAGGTAATTTTAGTTTGAAATACTCCATACATTAATAAGGAAGTAAAATAGGTTTTAAATCACAAGGAAATAAGAATGAAAGTGTTTCTTTACTTGGGCAGAGGAATAATATTAACTGCTCCAACAATGCAGTAGAACAGTTTAACTTTCATTTTATCTTTCTATCTAGTTTCCAAATTAGAAATACCAAATATTGGTAGAAAAAAAGTTGGAGTTTAAGACAGGTGAGGCAATAATCAAATAACATAGTATTTACATGAATTCAAGTTTTTAAAACCACATGATATATATATATATATATATATCAGAACCCTGGAAGAACTGGCAGTTAGAAAGGAAGGAATATCCTTTGAAAACTTGTTGAAAGGATAAGATATTATAAGACGGAATATTGCCAATTAGACATGCCTGAGTTAATCCTTCAAACAGTTATACAAATTGGATCTCTGTAGTTACCACCTGACATGTCTTGCAGTGTGGATTCAGGAATTGGTTTTATTGGGGTAACAAATCTAAAACCAAAGATGGGGGTAGAGGGAGGGTGTAGACAGACGCTTGTCTCTTCCAATCCTCCTGACATCCCCTGGAAGGCAGTCATGGCCAGGGCACTCTGTTGGATGAACTGTGGGTGATCATTCTGGATGGTAGGGATTCTCCTCCTATTATTCTTCTTTACTGCAAAGAAAGCCTGAAAACAACATTATCAATTGGGGGGGGGGTGCCGTTAGAGAGATCTGAGCAAACAGACTAACAGTTTGCCTGGGTATCAGCCTTACTGAGTTTAGAAACCAGCTGTTTGTAGGAGTTGTCTGGAAAGCCAGTCGCTCAGCACCTAGTGTGACTTGTGGGATGTTGCATCCTCTTTCTCAAGGAAGAAGCTACCAATTCAGTGGAGTGCTGAGTTTGAAAACAACCTTTCCTACTAAGAGGAAGGAGGCACCCCAGTTCTTATGGTCTCGGTGTCAAGGTAGCACATTTAGAACAGTCATGTTTGTTGCGCTGCAGAATCTCAACACATTCTAGAATAAGATTTTTAACAGACTGGTGAGCCACTCCATGGAAGGAAGACTGGGCAATCTACTTCCATAAAGATTTACCTCCTCAGAAACTCAAAGGGGGTCACTATGAGTTGGAATCAACTCGATGGCAGTGAATTTGGTTTGGTTTTTGGTTCTAGGAAAGTTGGGCTTTCTGATCACTCACTATTAGAAATGGAGATCAATTCATGGTAGGTTGTTTTACAAAGCAGGACTATGTATGAGTAGAATTGGGCTAAGGATTTGTCTCACACTAATCTAGGCTGCTCTGGGCTGAGCCTGAGACTGCCTGGAAGGGTGTTACTAATGTCCAAAGCTTCTCTATTGATTTGTGTTTTTGTTTTTGTTTTCCTTTTCCTTGCTTCCACCCAAGGGGCCTCTCAAATTTATTTTTTTATTGTGTGTGTGTGTAAATGACAGTTTATTGACAAAGACAGAGGTCAAACTTTCCTGAGCCCCCAAACTCTGGAGGACAGATCCCAGCAATAACAAAAGAATGACAAGCATCTTAAGGCAACATTCCCTCCTTCCCCCCTCCCTGTTCTATTCACATCCCAAGCTTCACTACAGACACATGGAACAGGCTTGGGAGAGAACAGACACCCACAGTGTCCCTGACCAGCAAAAGAGTTCTGGGTGTCTATTTTCTTCCCTTGCCCTTTGTACTGATGCTGGCTGGCAATTACAAAGACTTACTGAAATGATGATGGGGGATTGCAAGGCAAACTGCTCCCCACTTCCCCAATTCAGCCCACTTTGAAACAGGCCAAAGGGAAGCTGTGGTGGAAGCAACAGATCTGTCTCTTTAGGAGATCAATCCTTTTACAACAAGCAGAATCCATCCTTGATTCTGATCAGGGGTGCAAACGTTGGAGGCCTCTCCAAGAAGCAAAGATTTCACAGGCTGGTTCAGTCAGGTCAGCTGAAAACAGAGGCTGTTGTCCTTCATCAGCGGGGATGCTGAGCAAAGCCTAGTTTTGGAGGTTGAGGACATATTTTCACATAAAATTTTCTTTTGTCTCCTTGTTCTGACAAACACTCTTCCTTCTAGAATTGCAGTATGCTCTTTGGATTGAGAACATTGTATTTGTAGTGTGAACTTTTTTCACTGCTTGTATCCAGCAAACTCCATGAATGATCCTCCAACAAGAGAACTTGTTGTTAGGCACCATCAAGTCGGGTCCTACTAATAGCGACCCTATGTACAATGGAACAAAACACTTCCTGGTCATGTACCATCCTCACAACTGTTGCTGTACTTGAGCCGATCATTGCAGCCACTATGTTAATCTGTCTTTTTCACTGACCCTCCACTTTACCAAGCATGATATCCGTCTCCAGGGAATGGTCCCTTCTGATAACAACACAAGTGGGCGAAACAAAGTCTGGCCATTCTTGCTCCCAAGGAGCATTCTGGCTGCACTTCTTCCAGGACAGATTTGTTCATTCGCCTGGCAGTCTGTGGTATTTTCAGTATTCTTCATCAACATCGCAACTCCAAAGCATCAACTCTTCTGCTTTCCTTATTCATTGTCCAGCTTTCACATGCTATGAGGTGATTGAAAATACCATGGCTTGGGTTAGATGCACCTTAGTCTTCAAAGAGACAGCTTTGCTCTTCAGCACTTGAAAGAAGTCTTTTGCAGAGATGTGCCAAGTGCAATACGTCATCTGATGTCTTGACTGCTGCTTCCATGGGTGTTGATTGTGGAACCAAGTAATATGAAATCTTTGACAACTTCAATCTTTTCTCCATTTATCATGGTGCTGCTTATTGATGCAATTGTGAGGATTTTTGTTTTCTTTATGTTGAAGTGTAATCCATACTGCAGACTATAGTCTTTAATCTTCATCAGTAAGTGCTTCAAGTCATCTTCACTTTCAGCAAGCAAGGCTGTGTCATTTGCTTATCACAGGTTGTTAATGAGTCTTTCTCAAATCCTGATGCCATATTCTTCTTCATATAGTCCAGGTTCTTGGATTATTTGCTCAGCATATAGATTGAATAAATATGTTGAAAAGGTACAGCCCTGACTCATAGCCTTCTTGATCTTAAACTATGCGGTATTCCATGTAAACCATGGATTTGAAATACCGGTGGCATAGCCTATAGCCTGAAAGCAGAATGCAGGCAGCACAATATGACAAACTTCAGATGAGTAGTGGAAGAGAACTTTATCCACCCGCATTTCCACAACACACAACACTGACTTACCCATAACACATACAAAATCCTGGGCTGCTTCCTATTTCTCATATGCCTGAGGGGTGGTGAGTGCAGGACATAATTCTTTCCCTACTCCTACAATTCTCTTGGAGAGTCTCAATGCTTAAGAATTACTTTGGATGGCCCACTTACCCAAGCTTTGCATCTAGTATGAATCAGTGTCATTTCAGACATTATAAGGCTTGGGCATTGTTGGTTTCTGCTCTTGTTTTCTTCAATCCTTCCTCTTGGGTTCACTCATTTGCCTAAGTCCAACTTGGGGGCTCTCAACTTTGAGGTGCCTCTAATTTGAGAAAGGACATTGAGAAAAGTAGTCTTGGTCATGGACCCTGAATACTAGGAGCCAGGCAAAGTAACAAGTGCTCACAGATGAAACAGTATGGGCACTGCTGAATAAGTTGGTGTTTTGGGAAAAATCATTCTTTGACAAATCATACCCAATGTGTTAAGGAGGGGATTTCACATACCCCAGTCTTGGAGAGACAACAAGAACTGCTTGACGCTCTAGTGTGATCTAAATTTGCCATTGAGTCAATGTAACATGAGTAAAGGGCAGATCAGAGAGCTGAAGGGATAAAGTGAACCTGTGACATCTCTGACCTCGCTTCCTCTGCATTTACCCTGCTGCGGCTTCAGGTGCATATCGGGGAGATAGATACAAGCCACTCCTTCATTTTGGCTTCTGGATTTACTGTCAAGTAATTGAAAAGATTCTCTGCTGACACCTGAGGCGAATGAATGGCGTGCTGAAATCAGTATGGAGCATGTGGACAGCCACAAAGAGGCCAACACAGAAAAGGCAAAAGAAAGGTGTGTTGGATTGGGTTCTCTAGAGAAACACAAAAAACCAGCAAAGTGTATATATATATATTTAGAGAGAGAGAGAGAGAGAGAGAGAGATTTATCTTAGGTAAATGGCTCACAAGCGTGTAGAAGCCGACAAGTTCAAGCTGAAAAGTTCGTCTCTGGAGGGGGATGGGGCCCGGAGCCGCCTGGCTTTCGCACGCACGGCAGA
>NW_006921706.1:1255618-1256170 GCF_000298275.1 Orycteropus afer afer
TACATCCCTTTCAAATTTTTTAACAAGTGTTATTTGTGGGTTAGTTCAGGGGAAGAAAAGGTTTTTAGTTCTAAATGCTTTAAGCCCTGGGGCTGACAGGAGCTATTTCCTACACCCTGAAACATCATTCAAGGTAGCACACCATCCCTAACCACAGAGCAAGCAAACAAGATGAGGGGAAATCAGAATGCCCGGCCAAGGACACAATTTATTTTGGTGATAGAATTCCATTTTCAGTTGTTCATGTCCAAGCCACACTGATCGTAGCATGCTCCCATAACTGTGTGTGACTAATGTTTCAGAGAAAACTTTACCTGATTCCATATTTGTTCCCTGGGTCAAAGAACTACAATGCAAAACAGATTTACAGCAGGATACCAGGATGGTTCCCAGAGGCAATGGCCTCTCCCAAGGACTTAAGAAAATGGTAAACACTGCTGTGATGGTTATGTTTGTATGTCAACTTGGCTAGGCCTGGTTGAGTGGCCGGGCAGCTGGGTATAGTATTCCCCATGATGAGACTGGTAATCAACTCCATGGTGGAATCTACTG
>NW_006921706.1:1256685-1271953 GCF_000298275.1 Orycteropus afer afer
TAATCAAAATACTAACACTGAGCTTTCCATCCATTTTGCCTGACACATATGAATGGGATCCATGTATGCTGAGATATTGATTTCTCTCAACTTTCCATGTCCTAGTACTGCCTGAGGCAACCAGAGCCCCAGGAGCAATCTGAAATCAAGAAGGTAGCATTTAAATAAATGCTACAATAGTAAGCTGCTTCTAACTCAGTGATTCTTGATATGTGGTCCCCAGACCACCAATCTGAATATCACTTGGGAATTTGTTAGAATTTCTAATTCTCAGGCCTCACCCCAAGCTTACTGAGTCAGACTTTGTGGTGAGGCACAGCAATGTTTGTTTAAACAAGCCCTCCAGGTGATTAGGCTTTTTAAAAATTTCTCCTAAGAAATCTCCTGCATATACATTTTAAGTTTCAATTAGCATCACTGATATAGTGTTGGGTCAGCTCTACTCCATGAATTGGTTGCAACACAATTGCCCCAGGGAGATTTATTATATAGATTTCTGAACTTCACCCTCAGAGACTCAACAGGTAGAGAGTGAGGCTCAAATTCTAAACCAAACTCACTGCCATTAAGTCGATTCTGACACATAGCAACCCCCTTTTGGGCTTCTGAGGTGGTAAATCTTTATGGAAGTCGATTGCCCAGTCTTCCTTCCATGCAGTGGCTGGTGGGTTTGAACCTCCAACCTTCTGGACTAAGCAGTCAGATACCTTAGCCACTATGCCACCAGAGTTCCTTTGGGGTGAGGCTGGGCATCTGCAATTTAAAAATGCTTCCAGATGACTTTGATGCACAATTAGGTTTGGAAAAACTGTCATATTTAGATTTAAAAGCCAAACTTTAGGTGTAAATAGGTAACCAATACATTTGTCTTCTTTAGTTTTCATCTTTAATGTTGATAATAATGTCATCATCTATCATGATTTTGTGAGGATCAGTGAGATAATGTTCACAAAAATGTTGAACAGTTCTGGATAGAAAGTTAATTATCTGATTAGTGAGATTCTTTTTAAGACATTCATGACTATACAGATAAGGTGAAGCCTTGGAATGCCTGTCATGTCACAATCCTGTTCCAAAGATGTCCATGCTCATAACCCCATTCCAAGGAATTCCCTTACCACAGCCCCATTCATGGACTTCTTATATCCACAGCCTTATTCCAAGAAGTCTCATGCACTTAAGCCCCTACCAAAGTGTACCTAATTGAGAGTGATTTACTAAAATAATTAGACATTTCATTAAGAAAGCTTAAATAGCAAAATACAAAGACGTTTGTTCATAACAGAGTAGAAATTGAAAAAGAAAGCAAAGGCAGTCTACTCACACCATGAGTCAGGAGATCAGTGGTTCTCCAAATTTTTGGTCATAAGACTCTTTCACACTCTTAAAAATTTGTTAAAGTCTTCAAAGGCCTTTTGTTTATGTAACATATCTATAGACAGTTACCATATTAGAAATCAAAATGAAAAGTATAAAAAGTCATGCATCATTTCATTTAAAAATACTAAAAGTTATTACATGTTAACATAAACAGCATAAAGACAACTGTATTTTCCTCTCCCCAAAAAATGTGATAAGATGTATTGTTTCACATTTTTGAAAATTTTTTTAGTGTCTGATTTAACAGAAGACCAGACCACTGGATCTTCATATCTGCTTTACATTCAATCTGTTCAGTTTAAACAGTTGCTATGAGGTTTGTTATACACACAACAGACATTCCCTATCTATCTATCCATCTATCATATTTCAAGGCATTTGAACCAGTTTGGTTACTCAGTATAAATAATAATTAAATTTTCTTCTTTTTTGGTTTAATAGTAGTTCTCCCCCGGGTGGCATTTTTTTGTTTTGTTTTATTTTCATTTGAATGGGCTTTGCTTTTTCATAAATAATATAAACATCATTCTCAACTCTAGTTCTCTTTGCTAATGGAGAGACGAGCTAATAATTGAGGAAAGGTTGAAAACAAAGTTATGTCTGTAAGATGAAATATAACAAACCCATTGAAAATATACAAATTTCTCACATGTGACTTGAGTGAAAAAGTAGTATAAAGTATAATAATATAAATATCACACTCAAATATATATATTATATATGCATATATAATATATTTACATATCTATGTATATTTTTCATAGCCTAGAAAAATATATATGAAAATATTACTTATAATTATATCAGGTTAACTTATTGTATTTCTATATTTCTCCAAATTTATTTATTATATATTATTTTATTATTAAAATAATTATTTAAAATAAATATAAATATATTATATGTATATAGATATAAAGTAATTTGATTTTTATTATTTATGACTATAATAGAAAATATAAGTGTGCTGGTGATATCAGAATTTGATATGGATATACTTGTTCTAACTTCCTATTTAATTCAGAGGCTGGCACAAATGAGACATTCAGCTTGTCCTTGGAGACCACAGGTAGTGGGGCTTCCCAGGATGAGTTAGCAGTTTGTAAACCCTATTACAAAATCTGATGAACAGGTTCCAGTCCCGCAATTAGCCACAGTTCAAGATATAAACATAGTGAATATTAGTTGTGTGTTCCCCCCTCCCCCGGAAAAGACCTAAAAGTGAGACTGGTACAGCAATGTTCATACTATATGTTCTGGTTACCTAGTGCCGCTCTGACAAGAAATATACCACAAATGGGATGGCCTTGACAAACAGGAGTTTATTCTTACAATTTGGAGACTTTAAATCCAAGTTCAAAGTGCCAGGCTCTAGGGGCTGGGTGAAAGCCCTCAACCTTGGGGTCCAGTTCTGCCTCCTGCTCCCGGCCCACTGGAGGTAGAGGCATTTCTTCACTCAGACAGCTGCTGGCTGCTAAGGCTGTGAAGTCTCAAGGCTGACAAGTAAAAAGGCATAGTCTCAATGTTACTAAACCACATGGCAGGCCATTAACTTAAGTCCATTGTAAGTCCCAAGGTCAGCAGAGCATGGCAGGCTACTGAGCAACAACACGGCTACATGCAGGGTCCAAGCGTGCCAAAGGCTAGAGACCATTCCCAAGGCTTCTCCTTAAATACAGGAAGCAGACCACATCCCAAAGGCAGCTACTCAGCTGCTCCCAGTAGATTCCACCATGGAGTTGATTACCAGTCTCATCATGGGGAATACTATACCCAGCTGCCCGGCCACTCAACCAGGCCTAGCCAAGTTGACACAAAAACAAAACCACCACACCATAGAATACTAAAAGTATCATGTAAGGGACAATAAAATGTAAATTTGGTACATTTTATGTATACATTATTTCAAATTACTAGCAAACCAAATATGACGTGAAATAGAAAACAGATAAATTGACCAAACTAATTTATGTTGATCAGTCAAATAAACTCTCTATTTTTTTCTTTCAAAGATTTGTGAAAGATTTTTATTATTATTATTTAAATTGCCTTTTTTATGGACATAATGGAGGAAAGGCAAAGAAAATTAAGGTTGAATGTCAATTCTTGTCATCACTTTCAAGAGTAGGTGCTACACTGAATAATGAAAAGAAAACCAAATAGAGAGGGTACTGACTTTAGAGACATAAGACTTAGGTCTGAGTTCCAGTTCCATCATTGAGTATTGGTTGAGTTGCCTTAGGTATGTGTCTGGACCTCTCCAAGGATAACTTTTTCAACTGTAAAACTGAGATAATTCCACTGCCTATCTTACAAAGTTCTTAGGAGAGCAAAATAAATAAGTATGTGTTGAAATATTTTGTAAAGTAAAACAAATACACACAAACATCTACTTGTTTCTTTCTTTTAATCCATGGCAAATTTCAATCCACTTTCATTGTAATTTATTTAAAATTAAAATAACTGTCTATTTTCCTGTAGTTGTTCAGTAGCTGAAGAGGATATTATACAAGTTTTAAACAGTTATCTTAAGAGGTATAAGACATTGCAGGAAATATTTTTCTCCCCCAAAACAGAGATCCTTAAAGAGCAAAATCTAGTCAAATCTGACACCAGATTTTAAAGTTTTTACCTTGAATTGCAAAAACCAGTTACTTCTGGGACTTCACTGGCAGCAATCTCTCCCATATTCTCTTTCAATGTGAGTTTAATGCTTCAGGAGGCTGGAAAATATTTTTTGTTTGGTAAAAAATGATGACCCTAAATTGTGTGTGTTTGTGTGTGCACACGTGCACATGCATTCCAGCCCTATTAGCACCTTATTTTGTGTCAACCTAACTGAAATTAAAAGCAAAATAAGACCTTCAGTATATCTGAGTGTTTTACCATGATGTACAATTTCAAGGTGTAATTTACATTTTACTAATTACACCCATGAATCTCTTTGGCAAATAGTTATGTGCACCAAAATAACAAAATTATTATTATATTGTTTCAAGTCTTAGACTAATCCTTATGTAAACCAGAAAATTTTCAGTGATCTGAGAAAACAAATTTATGTTGATCAGTCAAATAAACTCTCTATTTTTTTCTGATTTCTAACACCACTGGCACTCCAGGACAAGTACTAGTTATCCAAATGTATTTCTTTCAAGAAAGTTTTATGTACACACACACAAAAAAATTTAAGTACACAGATTTTTAAGTATGTAAAAAGAGAGAGAGAGAGAGAGAGCGACATCCTTATACATCCAACATCAAAATTTAGTGCCTTGTATATCCTGGTGGTGGGAGATGGGCAGGAAGTTGCCAGAGAAAGCACACAAAATACAAATAAGTCCAGTGAATCCATGTTAAGGAGATACAATGTATTTTACATCATTCTTCCTCTTCATCATCAATTCTTTCTGAGACAGAGAATTCTCCTGAATGGCTGTTGGAACTTAGAATTACTTAAAACTATTATAAGTGAATGGCCAGAGGGATATGCTGCCATTATGTCTTTTAGCACAAAGAACCACTGACTTCCATAAGGAATACTAAATGTCATGTTTGTAATGAAGGCAGCAAAATAAGAAATAAAGAAGCAAAAGAATGTTATCACCATTTTTAATGCATTTATGTGGGCTTCAGTGCTAGCATTTCTAAAACCATGAGCTCTGTTTTGCATCCGATGGGTGTGTTTGAAAACAGAGATGAAGAGCATAAAAGTACATTTCACAAATATGGCTAGGGGGACTATTAATGCCAAGTTGACAAGTAGCACTTCATTGATTTGCTTTATCGTGACTTTGGTCTTCTTCAGCGTAGCATTTCTGAGTACGTCATCATCTACATTTTTAGGGTAATCAAGCTCAATACATAGAGCTGCAATGCTCACAGAGGTCACCAAGCTTCCCAAAAGCAGCCACGGCATTAACTTTGTGATCCTGAATTTCAACCAAAGAAAATAGGACTGAGTGAAGCCTGAAATCTTGAGGCAGTAAAATACAGAAAGGCAAGTGGCAAACCAGAGACTGACAGAATTTAAAAACATCCAAAGAAATAGCATCGCTTTACCATGAATGTTTGTCCGATAGAAGACTGGAAAGAACACAGGGGAAACACTTTGTACCACTAACACCATCTGCAGACCAAGTCTAGACATCCCCATACACAACATGAGGAGTTGTATCGATGTTAGCTTTCTACTTTTCATCAGTTCATTACAGTTCATGATGACAAGAAATCCATTTACTGTAATCCTTGTGATAAATTCTGCTGACATGATGATAATATGAGGAAGAGCTGATAAAGAGTACAACATGTTTCCTACCACAAAGCTTTGCTTTTTTCTTGTGGGTGGTCTTAAACACCTCCTTCAGGAGACCTTGCAGATAAGAACATGCAGTACTGAGAAGTATGATCTTCTGCCAACTCCTGGATCGTAGGTAGAGTCCTAGGCTAGATTTCTTCCTTAAAGAAGAACAATCCAAAAGACTACTTTTTGAATCTGGTGCTCCTCAAATGCACCACTGGGAATGCAAATCCAAGGATTTGAATGATGGTTAAGTCTTCCAATTACATCCTAAGGACAATCACCATATCGGCATTATTCCATTTTCACTCAGACTCAGTCTTGCCAAAAAGCTGATTATAAATATGCTTCACTTAGATTATTGATATTTCCTTTGTGTCTGTTATCTTGTCCTAGTTCCAAAAGCCACGGGACAATTATTTGCCATTACTGCCACAAATATCTAATCTCAAATGTGACCTTTCTCCAGCTCAATTTTTGTCTGATAATAATTCTAAAACTATTGGGTGAATCTTTCTCTGCCATACCCATCTCATGAAAGGCAATCTCCTCTCCAGACTTGAAAATCAGCTCCTGGTATCTAACTTTTTATAAGAATCTTTTCTCTCATGTTTTCACAGCCTTCTTTGCAGAATGCAGACCTGAGGGTCAGCTAACCAGGTAACAAAATTAGTGCATGATTAATCCACATGCTGATTTCAACTAATAATGGTCATGTTGAAAAGCATCATTTCAAAGGGTACAGATGTTTTAACTGCCAGCAGAGGGCAAAATTACCTCTGTGTTAAAATGAGCTTGTTTCCTTATTTTACAAAGAGATGTTCACATAATCTTGCTGAACTTGTTACATCACATGTAAAATGTAAATAAACTATTGTTACTTCATGAAATAGGATATATGCTCAAAGAACTTCGCTCAGTGGCTGGGCCACTCGAAGCACTCAGCAAATGTTAACAACAAAACTGTTGCAATTGAACTGATTTTTCTAAAGTAGATTGCCAAGCCTCTGGGTGGATTCAAACCTCAAATTTTTTGGTTAGCAGTCAAGTGCTTAACTGTTTCCACCACACTGGTGCTCCCAACAATTGTTAGTTATTATTAATACTATTAAATCTGCCCCTATTCTGCACTTACCACAGCAAGAAAATAATAATTCTATTTAGAAATATTTTCAACCAGAAGAATAAAAAACATTGTAAGTGTATTAAAAATAGAAAAACCAATGGATGATCATGCTACCTACCGTCCACACTGACCATGGTCTTTAAAGTACCCCAGGAGCATCCGTAGAATGTACATTCACTAGCCCATGAAAGCCAATGTCAATGCTACCTGTGTAACCTTCGTCTGCCACCTCCATCACCCTCCCCACCAGTTTTCTACACATCATAGCTATCCAAAATGCAGCAAGATTCATCCCGTCTATCTCTTCTAAAACGCTGGGTTTGTGAATAGTATATCAATTTGGCTTCCAGTTTCAAGACTTCATCTTTCTTGCCTATAAACCATGACTTTGTCCAGTAAAAGACATTTGCCTTGCCTCATGGTCTCGAGGAGGAATTTCAATCCAGGCACAGGTAAAGAAATTTTATTTCAATTTCAAACTCTAGACCAGTATTATGACCCTAAAGTTGTGGGGCAAAAGATGAAATTTGGACAGTTTGCAGCTTAGTTTCCTAAGTTACTATCTGAGATTGGCTTATATGAATTGAATGATTGCATTTCAAAGGGTCTAGTAATGATGAAGGAGCTCTGGTAGCATAGTGCCTAAGGCAGAAGGTTAGAGGTTCAACCCCACTAGCCACTCCGTGGAAGGAAGTTGGGGCAATCTACTTCCATAAAGGTTTACCACCTTGGAAACCCCATGGGGGTTGTTGTGAGTTGGAATTGACTCGATGGCAGTGAGTTGTTTTTTGCTTTAATAATGATCTTAGGCTTCTATTTTCCAAATATTCAATCTGAATTAAGTTTACTATGAACGTGTTTCACTAAATGAATTTGTGTTAAAGTTGCTTGAGCAAATGAGAAACCCCAATTTAGCATATACGTAACCAGGCAGATGATATAAATACATTGAGATTTTTTTGGTTTTCTTTTTTCTTTTAATCATGTTGTCATTGTTAGATGCCATGGAGTCGGTTTCAACTCATAGCAATCCTATGTACAACACACTGCCCAGTGCTGTGCAATCCTCATAATTGTTGCTATGCTTGAGCCCATTGCTTCCCCTTTTTCAATGATCTTCTACTTTATCAAGCATGCTGTCCTTCTCCAGGGCCTGGTCCCCCCTGATAACATGCCCAAAGAATGTGAAAGAAGGCTCGCCCTCTTTCTTCTAAGGAGCCTTCTGGCTGTAAATTCTTCCAAGTCAGATTTGTTCATTCTTCTCTCAGTCCATGGTATATTCAATATTCTTCACCAAAACCATAATCCAAAGGCCTCAATTCTCCTTCAGTTGTCCTTATTCATTGTCCAACTTTCACATGCATATTAGGCGATTGAAAATACTATGGCATGGGTCAGATGCACCTTACTCTTCAACGTGGTATCTTTGCTCTTTAATACTTTAAAGAAGTCTTTTGCAGTTTATTTCTTGATCATTACTTTCATGGACATTGATTGTGGATTCAAGTAAAATGAAATCCTTGACAACTTCAATCTTTTCTCCATGATCAGATGTTGCTTCTTGGCCCAGTTGTTAGGAATTTTGCTTTCTTTATGTTGAGGTGTAAATCATATTAAAGGCTGTAATCTTAGATCTTCATCATTAAGTGCTTCAAGTCCTTTTAATTTTCAGCAAGCAAGATTGTTATCATCTTCATATCACAGGTTGTTAATGAATTTTCCTCCAATCCTGATGCCATGTTCTCCTTCATATAGTCCTGCTTCTTGGATTATTTGCTCAGCATGCAGATTGAATATGTGCGGTAAAAGGACACAACCCTGACACACACCTTTCCTGATTTTAAACCAAGCAGTATCCCCTGCTAAATGACTGTTTCTTGGTCTGTGTACAGGTTTCTCACAAACACAATTGTTTTGGAATTCTCATTCCTTGCAATGTTATCCATAATTTATTATAATTATTTTAGTCAATTATCTTTGCATAGTCAAGAAAACCTGGAGAAATATCTTTCTGGTAATCTCTGCTTTCAGCCAAGATCCATCTAACATCAGTAATGATATACCTTGTTCCACATCCTCTTCTGAATCCAGCTTGAATTTCTGGCAGTTCTCTGTCTATGTATTCCTGTAACCGTTTTTTGAATATTTTCAGCAAAATTTTACTTGCATGTGATGTTAATGATATTTTTTGATAATTTCCACATTCTGTTGGATCATCTTTCTTTGGAATGGGCATAAATAAGGATCTCTTCCAGTTGTTTGGCCAATTTATCAGTATAGCAGTGTTGCATCTGTTTATTGAAACATCTCAATGGGTATTCTGTTCATTCCTGATGCCTCGTTTTGGGCCAATAATTTCAGTGTAGTTTGGACTTCATTCACTACCATCAGTTCTTGATCATATGCTACCTTTTGAAATGGTTGAACATTGACCAATTCTTTTTGGTACCATGACTCTGTCATTCCACAACTCATCTGGTCTTCTGTCATTGGTGTTTGATGTGTCACATCTATTCTTGAGATAAACTCTAAATTCAGGTGGAATATACACAAGGTCATATTTCGGCTCCTATAGATTTGTTTTGATTTTCTTCAGCTTCACTTTGAACTTGCCTAGGAGCGATTAACGGTCTATTTCACAGTCAGCCTCTGGCCTTGTTCTGCCTGATGATATTGAGCTTCTCCATCATCTTTTTCTACAAATGTAGTTGATTTGATTCCTTTCTATTCCATCTGGTGAGGTCCACATGTATTGTCACTGTTTATGTTGTTGAGAAAGGGTATTTGCAATGAATATCATCTTTTTTTTATCATAACTGATGCCTGTTGCTTTTTGCTTATAATGTTGCAAGGTATTGTGGAAAGGATATGTGCATATTACTCTAAATACCTGCTATTCCAGCACACTAATGAGGATCTACTTATATTGCAAATTCCTTCACTTTAATAACCAGAATTTAGGGGAACAACAATAAATAATATTTATCTTTTTCATTTTCTATTTTTCCTTTTTCATGGTCTTTTTTCTCAATTTCCCACAGTAAACTAAAGTAATAAAAGATGGGCGAATGTATGGAAATTCTTGTTAGCTAAAAAATTAACACATTGATTATAATTATAATGAATATCTTTGCTAATTATATTCACAAAAAGCATTCTTTTTTTTTTAGGATTTGGGTGACAGAGTAAATTCACTTTTCATACAGCAGTTCACATATACTTTGTCTCATGTCATTGACCAAAATTTACAATGCAGCAGCTCCCCTCCCACTTCCTCCCCATAGTTACCTCCTCCCAGTGTCCATCCCTTCATACTCTTCTGCACCCTGAGCTATCTCCCTGTGCATAAGCAGCCCTTCCTTCTCCCATGATTGTTCTCTCCAGGGCGTGTGTCTACTTGAGGTAAACGTTTAACTCACATTGTTTGTACTTTGTTTGGCTGGAAACCACAGTTGTGGTTCAATTCCAGACCTGAAGGGCAGCTAGGGGCCATAGTCTCAGTGGTTACACCAGACTCTATTGGACCAGCAAACCTGGTCCCCACCTTCAAAAAGCATTCATTTTTAAAACTACATTTTTTACAAAAGCAACCTCTGAATGCATTTGTACCCACTCCTCATTTATCAGGAGGTCTGGTGGCATAGTGCCTAAGGCATTTGACTGCTAACCAGAAGGCTGGTGGTTCAAACCCACCAACCACTCCTAGGAAGGAAGACTGGGCAATCTACTTCCGTAGAGATACCACCTTGGAAACCCAAAGAGGAGTTGCTATGAGTCGGAATCGACCTGACGACAATGAGTTTGAGTTCCTCATTTATGGATATTGTTAGGTTGGGAAGACCAGGTCATCATGCAAAATCAGTGTTGTGCAAGGAAGTAGAGGAGGAATCAGAGGCACCAGGTGCTCAGACACTCAGAACTGCTGTGCCCCTTGGCGCAGCTGTGCTCTGGATCCCAAGGCCCTGCCACTAGGCGTGGCCCTCCAGCAAAACTGGGGCCCAGTGGCTAGACTACAGGCACAGTTGGTGGCTCTAGGGCTTGGGCAAAGAAGGGACCAAGGACGAAGACACTCTGTTGGTGAGAGTTGCTGCTTGTACCTATGCCCTCTGCATCTACCCACTCCACAGCCCCCCACCGCCTGCTGCTGCCCTGTTGCAGGGAAGAATCTTTCCCTTGGAAACGAAGAGAGTCTGATGAGGGGCAGCTGGCTTCTGCTGCAGCCTCCAGACATTGAATTACTGTACCCTTCCCACTGCAGGACTTGGTCCTTCCAGGACTCTCGAGTGAAGGGGAGCAGCTGCAGCAACACCCCTCCCTTCTGCCTCCTTTTGGGCCCCTCCAGTCATTCTTGGGTCCTTTTCAGAAGAGCTGCTTCAAAATCTCCCTTAGATACCTCTTTCACAGAAAGCTGCAACAGAGGCTCTGGTGGTGGGGATGTGAACAGCAAGAATTCGGAGAGCTGGCTGCTTTATCTGTGAGCCTGATAGACAGGGGCGGCTCTGCTGGGAACTGACCCAGGAAGGAAACCCAGGTTAATGTGCAAAATCGTTGAATAGTAGATGTTTTACCACTGTTGTAAATATGAAATGTCAGATAATGAGATAGTCGATAAGTGAAGAGTAGGTACACAGTACAGATACATAATACTTTGAGAAAACATGAAATCACACAAAAGAATTTTAAGCAGTTCTTTTTTAATTTCATTTATCAGATTTCTTAGGTAAAAAAAAGTAATTTATAAATTAGAATCCTGGAGTGTCTAAATGCTTTAAAATTTTTACCAAGTTAATTTCAAGCCACCTTGCATTTGTCACATTCCTGCAGGGGCAGCAGGTAGCACGGTTGTGAGTTAAATCCAGAACATCTTTAATTTTGAAATCCTAGAATCTAGCTCTCATTGGCCTCTCTAAATACATCAGTTAATTGAAAAGTTGAATTTTCCAAGAACTATTTTGAAGGTATAATTGGTATACCACCACTGTTTAGCTTGTATTTGCATCTCTAATTTTCCTATCCTATGTGGACCGTTTTTGCATTTGACCTTATTGAATTACATTGTGAAAACAGAATTTTAGTGAAGAGTTCTTTCTCAGATCTGGGAAAAGCTCATGGTGAGTGACTCAGTCTTGAGGTTAATAATTCATAGGCTTATTAAAGATTTAGGGAAGGCAGTGATCAAATGGAGAGAGATGATTTTCAAATTCAGTAAAGTTTGAAAGTTTTACTAAAAAATAAACTTCTTTCTAGAGAGAAGTAGCAATATACACCAAGAGGCATTGAATATTTGTAATTCATGCAATGAATTTCAGTTTAGTCATCATTCAATCAACATACATTCTTCTAAGTGCTCAGGTGATGTTTGAGAACGGCACACCTCCCATGTAGATTTGTTTGTTTGACTATGTGGTAACAGAGATGTCTGACTATAAAATGAAGTTCATAAACTAGTTGGAGAATTAGAATGTACCTTAACTATTGATACTGTAACCACACATTCTACATGCACAGAGATCTGTTTGGTTCTTATTGGTTATAATTGCACAAATGTCTGAATTTTTTTATAAGCACATTGAATTTGTGCTATATGCTAGTGAATAGCTTAGGTCCTTTATAGATCTCTAAAAAAGATTGAAGTTGTTTTCATTCTTTCAGTTAAAACATTTTTGTTTGGAATCTTTTCCACTGCTTTTGCTTTAAAATTGGTATTTGCAGAGAAAATTACTTTAAAAATGGAATCCTCTATTGGTCCAAATTAATCCATTCTATTGGTTTAGCTCCATGAAAATAAATTGTTCAAAGTATTTTTTTAACTTTCTGTGAAAAACTGACTCAAAATTTCACTTGCAGTCTGCCTTGTTATCATTATGTAGTCACAGACTTAAAACCCTGGTGGAACAAAGAGTCTATGTGGTTTTAAAATATTCCTCCTTCAAACTTTAACAGTATCTAGGTCATTGTCTCTCTATTTTGATCATACTGCAGTAACCGGAGAAACATTTTCAAGTCCACGCAATATATCTTCATGTCTTTCTATGTTCAGTGTAGTTTTTCTTTTATTTTGAATTTATTTCAGATTCTTATAGGTTATCAGCATGGATTTTGAGCTCAGAGCTAGAATGTTTTATTTAGTTTCTAAGTTTCCTTCCCAAGTTCCTAAACTAATTTTAAGTATCAGGCAGGTGAAATAGCATTCAAATAGGGTTAACATCAGGCTAACAATCTAGCTGGCTGCTTTGTCTGTGATCCTGATAGACAGGGGTGGCTCTGCTGGGAACTGACCCAGGAAGGAAACCCAGGTTAATGTGCAAAATATTTCCATATATGTTATTGCATTTTATTCCTCAAAGAAAGAAAAAAAGTAGGCATCAGGTTTAAATAGAAAAATTAAAGAAACAGGCTAATTATGTTTATGTTTGACAATGGTCTATCAGTTCATTTGCCATAATAATAGTAAAATATATTGTTCATTCTTACAATATAGACAGACTGTCTGAATACAGAGTTTGCATTGTGGACCAAAATACTATAGTATAGTATATTCGAATTAGAATACTTTGCACCATCAAAATATTATAGTATAGTATATTCAGATTAGAATATGTTGCACCATCAAAATTGTTAGGGAAAAAAATACGTAAAATCAATTGGGGAATCACAATTTAAAATCTATTATTCTTTTCTTCCCTACACACAGGAATAGGAAAAAAAATTAACACATTTGTTTAGGAAAGTATCAGTGAGGTGGTAAAGTTATAGAACATTGACTTTGTATTGTTAGCATATCTGACTGCATCTGCATCCGTAGGTCTAAGTCAGCAAACAGCAAATGAAATCTAATAGTAAGTGTTCGATAAATAGTGTTGATTGAATTTTCTGTGAAAAATGAGACATGTCTCAGTTTATGGGGGAAAAGTCATAGAACATCTAGGACACATGAAAATCTAATTGCTAGAACAAAAGAATCAGATTCTACCACAACCATCCCTATTATACAGAGAAAAATATTTTGGAATCCTAAATAAATGACTTATTCAATGTCCTCTAAGTAAATACTGGTAGAATTTGTGAAGGTCACTTCAATATTCTGGACTTTGTTTCCTTACAGATAAAACACGTGTATAGAGGGGGAAAGACAATGGGTAAAAACCTTTAGTTTTGCTTTTGTCAACATTTTCACACTCAGATGGCTTTGTATGAGCTTTGTCTCATCCAGGACAAGTAAAGAATAGGATTTCATGACATAGTGATTAATGCATTAATGTTCTTAAAGCCAACTCTGCTCTCAAATCTTCCCCACAAGCCCAACCAAAATCAAAATATTCATTCTACCATGAATGACTTCTATGTGCAAATCATAATTTGGGCCTCAGACTGTGATGGGGAGGTAGGGGTTGCAGATAAAATCTGTTTCTCCAAGAGACTTTGAAAGTAAGGACTTCATTATCTCCTCACCACATCACTAAAATTTAAGGTTCATCATTCCTTTGAACAGAAGCAAGAGAAAATTAAAAATGCAATTTCAATAGGTTGAAAATTTCATAAAGAGGCAAAATATGAATTAGTTGTTGTGAGCTGGTTGAATATGACACCTATGTATTACAATAACAATAAGAACAAAGGCAAATGTCTTATGTTTTCATTGCAATGGAGTAAATGTTAACTAACATAAAAGAAGTAAACAAAAGAAAAAAAAGGCTTAATCCAAAGAGTCAGGGGAAAGTGCTTAAAATGCTCTACTAAATAAAAGTACAAGATGCATCCTGTTACATACCTAACTTGAAGTGGTCTATAGCCCACCACTAGACATATATCATTCCTGGGTAGCATGCATATAATGAGGAAAATTAGCTGATAACAGAAAATAACAAGAAAGGTTAGTAACAGTCTACATGTACCCCTCAAATGAGAATTTATAAAATAATTTATTAGAGAATAATTGGGGTAGAAATAAATAATACATTTTCTACTAAAATATTAAGTGCAGAGAACTCATTTAACTTACTATAATTTTTCTGGTATCTGTAGAACAGGTATCTCTATCATGGAGATGGGAGACTATAGTCTTGAGATGTTAGATAACTTACCTAAATTTAGCTAGAGAATTCATGACATAAGTAGAAATACATTTAGATTTCCATAGACATATTTTCTCCATAATTAAGCAATTTCATATTATAAAATATACAAAGCACACTACTTCAAAACATGGTTCAGGACGCCCACACCAAGCAAAAGAGTCACAAAAGGCTGCTATTACTTAGTCCAATTTGCAAAGCAAATTGTTTCCATAAGTTTGAGTAAACATGCAAGTATCTAGAAATTTTGAGGCTTCCGGCAAGATGGCGGACTAGGCAGAAGGATTGCAAAGACCCTCTTCAACACAGAAAAGGGAAACCAATTAACACAGACACAGAAGATAATCTTGGACCCCTGAGCCTTGAAGGGAAGGATACAGAATTGGACTA
>NW_006921706.1:1275063-1289480 GCF_000298275.1 Orycteropus afer afer
AATAATAATAAATAAATAAACTCTATCACCACCATTTATCTTCTTTAGATTTAGTAAGATCGTTTGGGTTGTCTAAAAATACAAGGTCAGTTTATGTCTTTTGTTTTTGAGAGATCACCAAAGCTGAATCCAAAGTGAAATGCTGTTGTCTGATGTTATCTTGAGACAACATTTGTGAAAAATAAATAACTCCATATCCCATTTTGGTAAAAAGGACAGCTCAGAAGAACTCTTGATGGATCAATGTGGCTACATATGAACCTTTCAGAAAGTCCTCTGAAGAGATCTGTCCACAAGTGGAGAAAAAAATAGCACAACCCTTCCTTAATTTGCATATTGTGTGGTCAGGTGGGCTTTCTGTGCTCTCTCAGAAGATTTAAAAAAAAAAAAAAAGATTTGCTCCCAGCAGGTATATCAGGTTTTTTCTCAAAAGGATATCCACATATAAAATGCTAGCATTCTGGGAGACATTTCTCTTGACACTAAAATATCAAGTCTAGTATCCTTATCACTGTAACATTTAAAAACTAATGAAAAATAAAACCAAAAATTGTTCCTCTTCCCAGATTATATGAATACTACATTATTTTCTCAGTGTGTGCAAAATAAGTGTGCACTCAGTATCATCTGCTCATTCTGCCCTTTGGGAACATAATATAGATTCTAGAAAGCAGGTTAACTCTGATTTATTTTAAATTATAAAGACTATTTCTGGAATTGGATTTTTCATTTGGATTCAGTATAGTTTGCTTATTTAAAATACACATTTTGAGTGATCTCTAACATGTCGAGAAAACAGGTAATGAAAGTAAATGGAGATAAATCTGGCCTTTCCTTTGTGTATTTATACTAGAGCAGTTCCAACTTTACAAGTGAACAAGGTTATGTGTCCATGCACTTTAAACCATGCAACGCAATGTACCTGTCTTCATTATTTAGTGCTGTTATAATAGAAATACATCAAGTGGAAGACTTGAAAAAACAGAAAAGTATTTTTTCATTGTTTTGAAGGTTAGAAGTTCAAATTTAGGGTGCTGGCTCTGGGGAAGGCTCTCTCTGCTCTGAAATAAAATTCATCTCTTTCAGCTTTTCTTCTTCTATTCCTTAGTGATCTCCATGTGGCATCAATCTTTCTAGTAGTGTCCCTTCTGGCCAGCACCATAGTTTAGACAGGAGTCAGGGGTAGTAAAGCAGCCCCAAAATGCTCTGGAAAGATTTGGGTTGGATTCAAAAAAGAAAAAAAAAGAGGCAGTAAAAGCCATGTTATTTAAACTGTTGAAAGGTGCCTTGGAGTGGCTTCCTACTCAGTGACTCTATCTATGTACAACTGAAAGAAACACTGCCCAGTCCCATGTTGTTCTCATAATTGTTGCTATGTTTAAGTCCACTGTGGCAGCCACCATGTTAATCCATCTCGATGAGGGTTTTCCTCTTTTTCACTGGCCTTCTACTTTTCCAAGCATGATATCCTTCTCCAATGGTCCCTCCTCACAACATGACCAAAATTCATAAGACAAAGTCTCACCATCCTTCCAAGTATCATTCTGGCTGCACTTCTTCCAAGACAGATTTGTTTGTTCTTCTGGCAGCCCGTGGTATATTCAGTATTCTTCACCAACACCATAATCCAAAGGCATTAATTCACCTTCAATCTGCTTTTGCATGCATATGAGGCCATTGAAAATACTATGGCTTGGGTCAGGCACACCTTAGTCCTCAGTGACATCTTTGCTTTCTAACACTTCAAAGAGGTGTGTCGCAGCAGATTTGCCCAATGCAATGTTATTTTGCTGGTATACCTTATGGCTCCTATGCTTCCATGGATATTGATTGTGGATCCAAGTGACATCAAATCATTGACAACTTCCATATTTTCTCCCTGGTGGCTCAGTGGTTAAGCACTCAGCTGCTAAGCAGAAGTTCAGCAGTTGAAACTCACCAGCCCACTCACTCTGCTGGAGAAAGATGTAGTAGTGTACTTCCATAAAGATTCACAGCCTTGAAAGTCCTTTGGGGCACTTCTCCTTTGTCCTATAGGGTCGCTGAGTCAGAATCTATGCAAGGACAACGAGTTGATTGGACAAAAGATTTTTAATAAGGGGAAACTTATATACAGAAGACAGCAGATCCTATGGTGAAACCACTGGGAAGCTCTGACAACTTGTTGTTGTTGTTAAGTGCCGTTGAGTCGGACCCGACTCATAGTGACCCCTCCTTGGGTTGCCGAGGCAGTAGCACTACGGAAGTAGATTGCCCAGCCTTCCTTCCGAGGAGTGACTGATAGGTTTGAACTGCCAGCCTTCTGGTGAGCAGTCAAGTGCCTTAGCGCTACGCTATCGGAGCTCCCGCTCTGACAACTAGCCAGGTTATAATATTGGCATGCATTGCGGGTTCTAGCACTTACATACTCAAAGGTGAGTGACTTACAAAGGGGGAAAGGATGTGACAGCAGCAAAACGGGGAAGGGAGAGAAAAGTGATTTCTATGAGTCGGGCCGACTCGACAGCACATAACAACAACAAAAACTGGGGAAAAGGTCCTAGGAAGTCCTAGGGAGTTAGCTTTGCTAATTGATGGCTGAGTTTGCACTTAAAGGCAATTAATTAGTAGCAGTTAACTCCAGGGACGAGAGAAGAGAAGAGAAGAGAGGTAGCTAATGCCTCAGTCTAACTATGGGATGAGGAGCTTTGGAGGCATAGTGCCTAAGGCACTTGACTGCTAACCAGAAGGCTGGTGGGTCCTTCAGCCACTCCCTGGAAGGAAGGTTAGGCAATCTACTTCCGTAGTGATACCGCCTCGGAAACCCAAGGAGAGTCTGGTCCAACTCCACAACAGGTAACAACAACTATGGGATGAGGTTACTGTTTGTTCATTTACTCTTGCTCAATCCCGGAGTCCATGGCGGCAGGACCTACTTTGGATATGCTTCAATTACACGATCCACCCCTTCTTGCCCGGCTCTTACAATCTCCGCATCCACAGCTTCCAAGCTTCCCTGAACTGACAGGATGGGTGTGGAAGATAAGTGTAGAGTCCTTTTTCATAATTTGTTCAAACACAGCAAACATATACCACACCAGCAATATAAGCAATTGCAAAAAATGATCCCACTTATGATGCAAAGAAATCCAAATGGTATTTTTTTTCCAGAGAATCACCCCTTGATTTGCCTACCAGGTGTCATCCCCCCCATACCTTCTAGGTGGTCTATTTGGGCTTGTGAGAAAATAAGGGAGTGGTTTATGATGCACGCATTATCAGGAATAAACACACAACATTCAATTTCTAATAAAGCACAGGTGCCTTTTTGGGCCGCTGTTATCATGACCAAAGCCATTCTGCTCTGAAGCACCCTTTTGCAAGGCAGCAGTTTCTTTGTTAAAAGCAGTTAGCCCAGCTTCAGTGTCATTTAGGGCAGTGGTAACAAACTTTCGTAGCATCTCAATTTTGGCCATAAGATTAATATTGCCAACATTTGGAACAAAAAAGTTTCCATTATTAGGTTGTTGGGTTTTTTTCTTACTTATATCTATAGCTTGTTCTTGTGATGCCAGACCAGAGAAGATTATTCTGTGCCTTGGAACAGTGACATCTACTCTCCACATATTTACAGAATATGTAGTGATATCCCCAGTGCTTAAGGTACTACTCATACCTCTTTGTTCAGTTATCTAGGACTGGACTTTCAAAGGTGGAATCCACCAGGGAGAGCTCCTTGGCTGCTAAAGAGCATTAATCCACTTACCCAAAAATCAAACTGATTTGCTATATGGGCAACGTGACGTGCCCAGGACAGAAATGTGTTTTCCGGTGTTTTCCAAATAGAATCAGAAGAGGTGCAGAAGAGAGAAAAGTAAATAAGTTTTTAGTAGAAAGAAAGAAACATATTAGGTACATATATGGAACAGTCATTATTTTCTATTAATATATGACTTGTATTATTACCTCAAGAGCTCTGGTGGCATAGTGCTTAAGGCATTTGACTGTTCACCAGAACAGTGGTGGTTCAAACCCACCAGCCACTCCCCGGAAGGAAGACTGGGTAATCTATTTCCATAGAGATATTGCCTTGGAAACCCAAGGAGGGGTCGCTATGAGTTGACTTGACTCGACAGTAGTGAGGTTTTATTGTCATTATTATTATTATTATTACCTCACCTGTCAAAACTTCAGAGGCTAATGGAATTTTCCTGGCTGGGTGTACCACACCTTGTGCTCAAGGGATCTCTTTTTGAAACAGTTATTATCAATGAGGAAGGCAGGATCCACCTTACCATTGCAACTGGTGTTCCCACAACATAGGCTGTGACCTATGTCAATGCCACCTACTCACCTCAAACTCAAAGCCAGTGAGGAGCATGGAGTCTAAAACTAGAGAGTAGGAATTCCACTCACTCACTTGGGACTGCCACTGGATACCCCAATCTATTTTCCCCTGTCCAGAGCTTATGTTTATCGACATCCTGAGAGATAGGACTCGTCTGGTAGAGTCCAGTTCCGGCATAACGCAGCTGGTCTTCTATAACGTAATAGACTGGTCTGGGGATGGCTCCACACTTAGTTGTTCACATGAGGACCACCCTCTCACAGTGGGAGCTTCATTTAGAGCTGCCAAATCCTTAGGGAGAACTACTGCCCAAGGACACAGGGTAGAGAAACCCATTAGGACTTTCATTTGCTACTTAAACCAGGCCATTTTTTTTTTTGATTAATTCTGCCTCTTGAGAGTTATAACTCACTGCCGTGGAGTTAAATCTGATTCATAGCGACCCCTTCTTGGGTTTCTGAGGCAGTATCACTATGGAAGTAGATCACCCAATCTTCCTTCCAAGGACTGGCTGGTGGGTTTAAACTGCCAGCCTTCTGGTTAGCAGTCAAGTGCCTTAGGCACTGTACCACCAGAGCTCCCTTAAGAGTTATGTTGTTGTTGTTGTTATGTGCCATCAAGTCGGCCCCGACTCATAGCGACCCCTCCTTGGGTTTCTGAGGCAGTATTACTAGGGAAGTAGATTGCCCCATCTTCCTTCTGAGGAGTGGCTGGTGGGTTTGAACCGCCAGCCTCCTGATTAGCAGTCAAGTGCCTTAGGCACTAGTCTATCAGAGCTTATAGGGCAGGTGAAAAGCCAGCTGATGCCTTGATTTTTCTGCCCATTGCTGGACAAGACCTCCAGTACGCTGAGACCCTTGGTCACTATTAATCTCTCCAGGTGTGCCTTAAAATAAATAAATAAATAAAATTCAATGCTGAGTCAATTCTCACTGGTAGAAACACTATAGTACAGTTTCGAAGGCTGTAAATCTTTACAAAAGCAGACTGCCTCATCTTTCTCTCACACAGTGGCTGGTGAATTTGATGACCTTCTAGTTCACAGATGAGCGCTTTAACCACTGTGCAACTAGGGCTGCTGTAGCTGTGCCATACATTGCAATCAGCTGAATAAGGCCTGAAATGTTAGTGGCCTGCATCGCCCTTGTAGTAGGAAAAGCTTGCCATAGCCCACTATAAGTATCTACATAAGTAAGGGCAAATCTGTATCCTTTGCTTTTGTGAAGAAGTACCATATAATCTACTCACAAAATTTGCAAAGGTTACCCAGATGTATTCTTAAGTTGAAAAGGGCATTTAAGGCAGCAAGTGGGACATGACTCAATAGGAAACTCAACCTCCTTTTTTAGTAACAGCCAGTCCCCCTTTTTGTGCTAGTCTCCAGGGCCTTTGGACACCTCAGTACCGTCCCTTTTTGTGTATCCATATGGCAATGTCCTGGCTATCAGAGGGGTGAGGGCTTTTATAGTTGCTATGGTGTCTCCTTCTACATTGCCTATGGGAGAATTGGTGGCATATGCTGGGACGTGGTACACAATCACCCAGCTTGTTGTAACTTATCCCATATATCTTGTTACAACTTCTGCCCCCATACAGGCCTTCCAGTAACTTCTTGATTATCATTTTCCTATTGTAATATCCAGTGTGTGAAGCCTTTCATTACTGCCCAGGAGCACTGGGTGTAGTTCTTGAGTAATCACTAACCAGAGCACAGGTAATTCTGCCCATTGGCTACTGTGCCTGGTACCCATTTCAGTCCATAGATGGTGGTGGTGGGCTGTACAGCTACCTAGAAGCATGTGCGCAGCTGGGGGAGCCTTTTGTGGACCATGCATCTCCGGTAGGAGTATCCTCTCCTGAAACCTGTTTAAGGCATTCAAGGGGTATTGTCGTTGTTGTTGTTAAATGTCATTGAGTGGGACCCGACTCATAAAGACCCCTCCTTGGGTTTCCAAGGCAGTATCACTACAGAAGTAGATTGCCCAACCTTCCTTCCAAGGACTGGCTGGTGTGTTTGAATTGCCAGCCTTCTGGTTAGCAGTCAAGTGCCTTAGGCACTATGCTACCAGAGCTCCTATCAGTATGAAAATCAGTTGGATACAGACACTCAAACCTGGTCTGCTAGCACTCTGATAGCTCTCTGAGATTCCAGTTTTTCACTTTCTTACCTTCCAAGTGACAATGATGTCTACTGGGTATTGAGGCTTTTCAGGTCACAGACTTTTGAGAATCTGATGAACACTTGAATCTATGAACCACCTTCCTTTAAAAGTGTTTTTCCCCCAACAAAATTATGGGGATTTCACAGAATCAGAGGTTGATTCATGAATTGTGGACCCCAAATCTAGAGGTCTGTCCTAAGGAAAAAACAGTATGCACGGGATGTCATAACAGCTAACTTTTAAAACAACTGTGATTTCAACATGTTGGGCATGGTGATAAAGAGATCTTTACTCATTTATCCATGAGTTTTACCAGAAAAAGTCAATCCAAAACTCCCCTAATCAAAACTGCTTTTACTTATTTTCAAAGGTTAATTTTAAGTAAGCTTTTGATACTCTAATTAATTTAGTGTCATGTTTAACGGACTGTAGTTAGAGCAATTACTGGTGTATTTTAAAAAAATAAAAACACTTTGTTTTAAAAGGGGATCAGTTGTGAAACAGAGACTGCTATCCATGGAATACCTTCTCAAATAAATTTTCCCACAGAAAATCATCCAGACACTATCATGTTAGTTTTTTGAGTCATTCGAAAAGACAACTTTAGGTGTTATATAATTGTGGGTTCAGAACATGGATCTATGTTCAACAAGCTAATTTATTTCTCCTCTAGTTAAAGTGAAGGAGTTCTGGTGGTGCAGTGCCTAAGACATTTGAATACTAACCAAAAGGTTGGCAATTCAAACCCACCAGCTACTCCATGGAAGGAAGATGGGGCAGTCTACTTCCATAAAGATTTGCAGCCTTGGAAACCCAGTGGGGATCACTATGAGACAGAAATGACTCGCTAGCAGTGGGTTTGGTTTTAGTTTTCCAGTTAAAGTGGTGCTCTGACTCTGTTGTTGTTTCTAGCTAACAAACTAATTGTTGATCTGTTGAGATGAATCATCACTTAAACAAAATACAGAATGTCTAGAGAAATTTTTGTGGCACAGTGGTTAAGTGCTCAGCTGCTAACCTGAAGGTTCTCAGGGTGAAGCCACCAATTGCTCCACAGGAGAAAAATGTGACAGTCTGTTTCTTCTAAGATTACGGCCTTGGAAACCCTATGGGGCAATTCTCCTCTGTCTTTTAGGGTTGTTGTAAATTAGAAATGATTCCACAGAAACAAGTTTATTGTGTGTCTGTGTTTGTAAATACTATTACTTTCATTTTTCTTGCAGGCTTTATTTGAAATAAAACTTTCCAATTATAATACTTTATAGATTATAGACAGGGAAATATACATTCTTACTACTTAAATATTTTTATTTTTTGCTGTATCATCAAGATATAGCTATTTTCATTATTAATAATTTTTGTACTCCCTCCAAAAATAATACAGGAAAATCATTTTAACTTTTATCATTAATACTGGGTTTTAAATAATTTTCTAAATCTGATGTAATAAATATAATTACTAAGGTTCAAGTCCCAAGATAGTAGTTGAAAATACTTAAATAACATTTTTATAAACATACAATAGTGTACTATGATGTTCGGACCAATTTTATCTAATCTTTGTTTTGTTATAAAGGTAGTTTGTATATACGGAATGACATATATTTACATGGGGGAGGGATTGTAGTTCCTGCTGTGTCTGCTTACATATTAAATCCTCATACTGTACGTAAATGCAGGTTTTATACTATGTAAATAAGTGAGAGGATGGGTCTTTTTACTAATCCAAATTTGCATATATTATCTGAATTTTCACTAGTGATAGTGATTCAAGTTAATTGTCATCATGCTTTACAAAAATGCACGCTGAAAACTTAAAAATACCATATAAATATGTTGTTGTTAGCTACTGTCCAGTTGGCTTCCAACTCATGGCAACCGCAACCTCATGCACAACAGGATTGATTCCTGTGACCCACAGAGTTCTCATTGGCTGATTTTTCCGAAGTAGGTTGTCAGGGCTTTCTTCCTAGTCTGCCATAGTCTGGAAACTCCACAGAAACCTGTTCAGCATCACAGCAACACTCAAGCCTCCAATAACAAATGAGTTGGTGACTGTGCTTAAGATGCACTGGTCAGAGATCAAACCTGGGTCTCCTGCATTAAAGGTGAGAATTCTACCACTGAACCCCCATGATCTCATAGTCCACTTCTACCTGGCTCTCTTGGGATGCTTGTTTAAAGGTGTTCCTTGGCTATTTTCTAAATAGTCTAAAATTTCAGTCAAATATACATTATTAACTAATAAGAAAATCATACTTAGAAAACTGAGGATAAAAATTAAGTAAAGTTACTATTACTACCTAAAGAATGGGAAGGAGTTCTGGTGGCGTAGTGCCTAAGGCACTTGACTGCTAACCAGAAGGCTGGCAGTTCAAACCCACCAGCCACTCCTCAGAAGGAAGGTTGGGCAATCTACTTCTGTAGTGATACCACCTTAGAAACCCAAGGATGGGTTGCTATGTTGAATCACAACAACAACAACAAAGAATGGGAAGAGATTAAAATTATGTATAGAAACATTAGCCTCTTTGTGAGTCTGTTACCCAAATGTAATAATCTAAAATGAATGAGAGGTTGTTGACCTATGAATAAATTTAAAAAGTGTTTTATAGCATATCAGAATTAAAAGTGTTGTGAAATAAGTCATATAACATAAATCAGAGTAGGTCATAAAAGAATCAGACAGAGGTTGTATAAGTAAACATGCTTTGTCTTTTTAACATATTTACAGATATGAACTGACATGTGTGCACACATACAAATGTACATACCACATACACACACCAAAATAAAACCCTATTTTTTTCTTAATGAGTCTGATTGATATGTTTTCAGAACTCACTGGATTTTTTCTTCAGGAAAAATTCATTTTTATTTTATGTTATAAGCTATACTAATATAATAATATCATTTACCAATGAAATAAAATTATGACTCTCAAATCCTATATGTAAACCAGTGGAAGAAGATGTTACCAAGTTAGGGATTTCTTAGTAAAATGTGTGACAATGTTAAGGCATATATCAAGAAACAAGAATCTAATGCTGATTTAATATAGTAAAATAATATTACTATATTTTTCTTCCAAACAATGTTAAGAGAGGGGAAGATCCTGGGTAAGAATTATTTTGTTGTTTCTGTTGCTATGGTTGTTGCTACTATTAATGTTGATGTTGTGCGATTACACAATCTCATTACCAATTCAAGTATGACAGGAGTTGAAAGAAACACATGAAATAATATTATAGATAATAAAAATTTCCAAATTTATATACTGTATTGATATTAGAGGGGGGCTAGAATCCTAGTATCCCAATAATTTCAGTAAATGTTTATGGACTGAATAAATGAGTAAATTTATTTTTTCTTATCCAGTATGTGCTCATTATTAGTATAAACACTCTGGGAGAGTAGAAATGTTCCTATTTGAGCCAAAGAAATGGTATATATGGATTTTTAACAGCCTAAAAATTTTCATCTCTCTTACTTCCTTTAGAAGAAAAGAATATCCATCACCATCTTATTACTGTCATCCTGAAATTCCATCATTATTCTTGATCCTCACCTGTCATTAACTATACATTTTTCTACATGGTTGCCTCATTCTCTATGTGTGTAGATTTCTTATAATGGGAATTTCTTTAAATCACGTTTGTGATTTCTTTGGAAGAAGAGGAAAAAACAATAAGCATAAGTGCTTTTTATAGATTGCAATTAAAATGGAAAGAAATTAAAAGTAAAAATTGGCTACTTATGACCTGGTTAAAAATTTAATTACTAGAATTACTAACAAGGTAAAATAGATTTTCCAATAATAATTTGATCCCTGCTACACATAACTGAAAGAAGCTCTGGTAACATAGTAATTAAGCATTTATTTGCCAATCAAAAGTTGACCACACCTTGGGAGAATGATGAGGCAGTCTGCTTCTGTAAAGATTTACAGCCTTGGAAACCCTATAGGGCAATTCTACTTTGTTCTATAGAGTTGCTATGAGTTGGAATTGACTTGATGGCAGTGGGTTTGATTTGGGGTTTTGCTTTAAAAAAATAAATAAATACAAATAACTGAAGTGTATTAAAATTGGGACCTGACTTTTGGTACAATTCTAGGAAAGATACCTCGATGAAGAGTAGCTTCCTGTTTTTAATGATATGAGCAGACGTGCGCACATCGAGAGAAGACTGCTTTTCAGGGATTGAGTGGGAACAGCTAAAATAAGTATGTTACATATTGAGATTATACACAAAATCCTAATTCAAAACTTTGGTTTTCCCTCTGAACTAATAGCTAGAACACCTGAAATATTCATGACACGATCCAGGAGTGATCAGTAACACTGCTTTGTCACAAATCAAGTCCTAGTAGGAGAGCCTTGCACACAAGAATGCTCTGCCTTCAGTGAAAGGAGGAGTTGAGGAGAATGGGCTGATAATCCTGCAAGCTCCTTTGTTCTCGTTTCACCCAAAATATATCTGATGCAACAATGGGCTCAGGTATAGCAGGGATTGTGAGGATGGTGCATGACCCGGCAGTGTTTTGTTCTATTGCACACAGGGTCACTATGAGTTGGAGCTGACTCAACGGCACCTAACGATAACAACAACCACAACAAATCTATGTACCTGTTGGTTCAAACCCACCAGCCACTCCTTGGAAGGAAGGCTGGGCAATCTACTTCTATAGTGATATGGCCTCAGAAACCCAAGGAGGGGTCGCTATGAGTCGGATCTGACTTGATGACAGTGAGGTTTTTTTGCTTTTATATCTAATTTATTTTCTTTTGGATTCCAATATGAAGAACATTCCTCACTGCTTTCTTGGAGTATATGGAGTAGCTTATATCAAAGTAACATTCCCACCAAGCACACTATAAAACCTGGAAATTTAGTTGTTTGAAGGTAGTTGGGACTCAGCAGCACGTATCCCAAAGACAAGGGAAATGCAGTGAAATGAACCCTGAATTCACAGAAGCTTTTAATACTCAGAGTATGTGTTACTGTCCTGCATAATATAGAGAAGATAAAAACTAAGCATCATTGTACCAAGGAGACAAATATTGGAGGCTACCAAGCAACAAAGCTCAAGTGTCCAAGATCCCAGAAAAATGGGAACTGCAAATTAATAAGAACAAAATTATGCTTTAATTTTCCCTGAAGTATTTGCTATGACATGAGCTTTGCATTAATAGATAATCAGAGACCTGCAGCTATGCAGTTAAAAGCCTAGAGAAAGAAATTGAAACCTCAGAGGCTACAGCTATGACAATTGGAGTTCAGAGTAAGGCAAGGAGAATGAACTCTGATAAATCAACTTTCAGTTAAGAAACTGGAAGGATAACGCCCTTGGAAGAAAGCAGAAATGTTTGTATACCATCGTCCAGTCAAAAGAAAATGGAATTCTTTTATGAACAAGATAATATCATCCAAATCCCATTTCAACAATATTTCAGATGAAATGTACCACATTCAGGAAAAAGAAGACGCCAGAGATTCTAAGGAAATAAGTCCAAAGGACCAAAATCCAAAAATTAAATAATCATCCACACAGAGGATCCAGACATAGAAATTGTAGGAAATAGATTTTGAAATAATTGTGACTAATATGCTCATTAGGAGCTCTGGTAGCATAGTGCCTAAGGCATTTGACTGCTAACCAGAAGGCTGGCGGTTCAAACCCATCAGCCACTCCTCAGAAGGAAGGTTGAGCAATCTACTTCCATAGTGATACCACCTGGAAAATCCAAGGAGGGGTCTCTATGAGTCAGGCCGACTCAACAGTGCACAACAACAACAATAAATATGTTCATTAAAATAGACGATGAAATGAAGAATTTTATCAAATATTTGGAATGCATAAAAAAGAAATAAATAGAAGTCATAGAACTTTAAAAAATCATTGAAATTGAGACTATTTTAGAAGTGTTCTTCAGCAGATTAAACATTGAAGAAGATAGGATTCATGAACTAGAAGATAAAATTCTAGATTGAATCAAAGAGAGAAAAAAGGTTGGAAAATACAGAAGAGTATAAGAAATATACAGACTCTTGTGAAGAGCTCTAGCATATGCATTATTGTTGTTGTTGTTGTTATGTGCCGTCGAGTCGGACCGGACTCATAGCAACCCCCCTTGGATTTCCGAGGCACTATCACTACGGAAGTAGATTGCCCAACCTTCCTTTCGAGGAGTGGCTGGTGGGTTTGAACTGCCAGCCTTCTGGTTAGCAGTCAAGCGCCTTAGGTACTACATTACCAGAGCGCTTATACCATGTAGTACAACTACTGTAAATATATGTAGAATTAAAATACCTCTCTCCAACACCAGGTCTCATTCTATCTAGGCGACCAGTAAGGAGATAATAAAAGAATGTATAACTTCAAGCTAATAAATACAAGGAATATTGAATATGTTTATAAAAATAATAATAGATAATTAATCCAAAAAAGGTAAGAGAAAAAAAAGGAGAAAAATGAATATGAGAATAGAAAACTATCATTTAGTATTAGTAGATTTAAATAAAAAGATATCAGGATATTCTTCAAATAATTGGCATAATAACTCCAATTAAAAGACAAAGATTGTCAGAAAACAACCCACTTATCCATCAACAGTAGAATGGATAGTTAAAATAAAGTCTGTTCACACAATGGAATACTATATAGCAAAACCTATGAAAGCTGGAACCTGTGTAAGGCAGAAACCTGTCAGAGAAGGAAAACTCCAATATTGTCCACTAAAATGAAAAACAGAAAAGTGAAAGACTGAACTCTGTCGAAGATGGGAAACTTGCAAGACCAGAAAAGCAAAGCAGTTCTATGAAATTCTGAATTACAGAGGTTTTGCTACACAATGAAATATAATAACATGGATTCATCTCATCAACAATACAGAAGAGCGTACATACTAAATCACCATATATTTCAAAAATGCACTAAAAAGGCTCTATTTTATGGTGAAAGAAATCAAAGTAGTAGTCTACTTTGACAGGATGATGACTTAGAGGGGGAATAAGGGAGGCTTCTGGGGGATGATAATGTTCTAAATTTGAATTGGGTAATGATTATACAGCTATGTTTACTTTACAAAACTGTGTCAATCTTAACACATTATTTGTGTTCACTATTGTATGTACACTTCAATAAAAATATGTACTAAAAGAAATACCTTAATATTAAATATAGAACCTATTAAGAGATGCCCACTAGGAAATTGTTTTCTTATTTGTTTCATTTTGTTTTAAATTGGAGCAAAGTGCAGTGTTGTGGGAAATGCTCTAACCTTGGAGTCAAAACACCTGTGTTTATCTGTCACTCACTAATTGTTCTTCCTTGGCGATGTCAAGGATCTCTGGTGGTGTAGTGGTTAAGACATTTGACTGTTGTTGTTAGGTACAGCATCACAATAAATGGAGAAAAGATTGAAGTTGTCAAAAACTTCATTTCTTGGCTCTATAATCGAGGCCAATGGAAGCAGCAGTCAAGACATCAGATGACGTATAAACCACTGCTGTTGAGTCGGATCTGACTCATAGCAACCCCTCCTTGGGTTTCTGAGGTGGTATTGCTATGGAAGTAGATTGCCCAATCTTCCTTCCAAAGAGTGGCTGGTTGGTTTTAACTGTCAGCCTTCTGGTTAGCAGTCAAGTGCCTTAGGCACTATGCCATCAGAGCTCCTAGACAACGTATAGCACTGGGCAAATCCGCTGCAAAGGACCTCTTTCAAGTACTGAAAAGCAAAGATGTCTCCTTGAGGCCTAAGGTGCATCTGACATAAGCCAAGGTATTTTCAATTGCCTCATATGCACATGACAGCTGGACAATGAATAAGGAAGACCTAAGAAGAGTTGATGCTTTTGAGTTGTGGTGCTGGCGAAGAATGCTGAAAGTACCATGGACTGCTAAAAGAACTAACAGATCTGTCCTG
>NW_006921706.1:1290245-1292854 GCF_000298275.1 Orycteropus afer afer
GGAAGGTTGGGCAATCCTACTTCCGCAGTGATACTGCCTCGGAAACCCAAGGAGGGGTCGCTATGAGTCGGGCCGACTCGATGGCAAACAACAACAACATTCCTCCATCAGATTGGCCAAGTAAGTAATAATTTTTCTGTCCAGTTCTGTCATAAAAGTGACAAAAGAGAAATTCCATGTGTTGTTGGTAGGAAAGTTAATTATTATTGCTTTTCAGAAATTTATTTGGCAATATTAATAAAATAAAAAGTCTGTATCTAGCAATACCTGTTTGAATAAATTTCCAGAGAGACAAACAGGCATTCCTAAGTGTAAAAGATCTGAACAGCAGAATTTTGAGGGAAGGGCTTTCAAAAGCTGGTGTCAACTTGGCTATCCATGAGAGAGAAATGCTGAATATATTGTGATATGTCCACAGTGTGGAATATTTTGTACTTGTTAAAAGTTTTAAGGAAGAAAAGTATATAAATGAATACAATATAACTTCATTTTTCTACAAAGAAAAACAAATGCTCCCCAAATGCTATGTAGTGTGTATGTGTGTGTGTGATTTTTATGAGTGTGTGTAAGTATGGAGAAGGATACATACCATGTGGCAATAACTAGTTACCTGGGATAAAGGAGGATGAAAGGCTTGTGATATGTTTTAAATTATTTTTAAGCACTATTTTGTGTTATAAAATCAATACTCCAGAGAATGTAATTAATATTTTACTAGAAATTAATTGGTGAATCTTTGAAGAAGAGTCATATAGCATGAATGACAAACACCAGGGATAGCCAGACAGGAAGTTTATTTGTCAAGGGAAAAAGAAAAGCTACAAAAATAAATACAACCAACTACACAGTTTTTCTCAAGGCCCGTAAACAAAGATCTATGGACCAGTACAAGAACCCATATATAGAATAAGGTGGAAGGAGTGAGACAATAAGGTGTTGCAGGTGACCCTGGGGATATTAATTAAAAGAAGAAAATCCTCACTTCAAGGACCTCTCAATTTAATAGATGTGTTCTCGTCTCTTTACTTAATATTTATGGGAAATTAAAACTTACACAGTTCCTATTCATATGAAGATCAAATTATAAATTAGAAAATGACATTTTAACCTCTGTGATCAGTTTTATCTATGGCATATTCAGACCTTTTTTGTTGGTGGTGTTTTTTCTTTCTTTTCCCCCAATTTAAGTACCTTGCTGCCATCTACAGATGAAAATAGAGTATTACAATTTTGCTCAAGATACCCCCGTATCCATCAGTGAGCTACCTGACTGAAGTATCTGATGTAGACTTGAGTTTGATGCAATCTAGTTCAGTATAGTTAGGTTAAAAATATATATTTATTATCAATTTTAAACACTGAGGTAGGCCTTGGACATTCAAAGATGAATAAGCAAAACTCTGATCCTCAAGGTACTTACAGTCTACTGGATGAGATAAACCTAGAAACAGATACAATTTCAGCATCATGAGATAAAAGTAAATGTACTTGATACAACAATACAGTTCAGTTTTAACGATGTATAAGCGTGAAGCAAAACATAAGGATTAGAGGCTGAGGAATTAGATACCGCACAAATCATGGACAATGGTACACACTGAAGAGTTGCATAATGATTTAAGTCCTAGAATGTTGGGTCCAGATGTTGATAATACGTATCTGAAACTCAAGGAAAAGGTCAGGACCTGAAATATACATTTATCAGTTGGTGGGTAACAGTAATAGATAACCATAACAATAGATGCATCACACAAGAAGAGTAAACGTGAGAAGAGACAATGTGAGAAAATAAATGGGCAAAAGAAAGGAGGTAAGTGCACCATTGGTGCAGCGGTTAAAACATTCAGTTGCTAAAAAAAAGGTCAATGGTTCAAACCCACCAGCTGCTCCACAGGAGAGAGATGAAGTAATCTGCTTCCATAAAGATTTACAGTCTTGGAAACCCTATGGGATATTCTATTCAGTCCTGTAGGGTAGCTACGAATCACAATGGACTTGATGGCAGTGAGTTTAGTTTTTTTGGTTGGAAGAATACCATTAATTAAGAATCAGAAGGTCAAGAAACCACCAAACAATGTTTATTTTTATATATTTGTCCTCTATTTTTCCTTTTGTGTATATATAGAAATGAAAGCAAGAAAACAACTTGGTTCAATGGAAAGGATGTCACTTGAGTTTGATAAGTATATTTCATGTGTAAAATTAATATTATATTTGTCAGTAGTTTAATCTTTTAATTATAATCATGAAAACCCTGACACAAGATACATAGCTGCCTGTAGGATAAGAAATCTGAAATTCACCTTGAAGAAAAGTGTAGGCAAGTGTAAGTCAAACCCCAGATCTGATGAAAGTGGTGCCACAAAAAATGAAACTTTTTCACTATTATATAAGTATACTGCATACACTATAGTATTGTGGATTGAAGATTCAGTGATAACAGAGAGGAAGAATAACACCCAACGTTGTTGTTGTTGTTGTTATGTGCCCTCAAGTCAGACCCAATGCATAGCAACCCCTCCTTGGGTTTCTGAGGTGGTATCACTATGGAAGTAGATTGCCCAACCTTCCTTCCGAGGAGTGGCTGGTGGGTTTGAACCACCAGCCTT
>NW_006921706.1:1292954-1294094 GCF_000298275.1 Orycteropus afer afer
GTATGACTATGGAAGTAGATTGCCCAACCTTCCTTCCGAGGAGTGGCTGGTGGGTTTGAACCACCAGCCTTCTGGTTAGCAGTCAAGCGCCTTAGGCACTACGCTACCAGAGCTCCCAACACCCAATAGTTACATTACTATTAGATGGGACTATAGTCTGAAAGCCCAACTTCAAAGGATCTATGATGAGGGTCCATCCTATTTTGTTCCTGGAAAACACATGGATGCATGAACCAGGTCACAACTCCCACAGAAAGTGGCCTCAAATGTGCCTGTTCCCTTAACCCAAGTTTGTTCCTAGAAAAATAAGTTTACCTTTTATCTCAGTTAAAGCATGCATCCCAAAAGCTTGGATTCAGTCCTAGGACCATATCCTTTCCAGGATGATTAACAGGGAAAACCACATCTACAGGGCTTAATCTTGCCTCATGGATCTCAGAAGACCAACCTAACAGAACACCAAAACCATTTATACATTTACCAAGATGTAGGAAGCTCAATCTTGAGTATCTAAGACATCAATTTTCTAGCATTTTTGAACTGAGCCATATTGATATGGGTCCTTTGCACAGTTTTTCTACAACAGGAGATAAGCAGCAGACCTACTCATCTTCTCTGCTGTCTTTGGATTCTCTGCATCTACTCCACTGTGAACAATTAGAGGAAACATGACAAAAAAAAAAAAAAAGCTAGAGGAAGTGTTCGATAAAGAAATTGAGATTACATGGCTTCCAAGTGATATGGAGTTCCAGAGGACACAGTTCAAGACCTGGGAAGCATGAGGGCTGAGTGACAGGAAGAAGCAAAAAGCCATTCTGAGATAAAAATGTGGGAGCAATTAAAGGGTTATGCGATAAGGTTAATACTTTGCAATAGGATTTGCTGGCTTCAATTTTGCCTTGGATATCGTCAGTTGGCATTCAGCTTTCACTTCCATCTGCTCCAAGTCTGCTATCCTGTAACACAGAGGCTGAAAAGCCACAAAGCTTATTTCCAGTTCCTTAATGCAGGTGGTTTTCTAGATACAAGTTAGGACTCCCATCATCAGACTCACTCATGTGGGATTTGGAAGGCTTGGTGAAGCAGTGGCCATCTTCCTGCTGTTTTGGGATATTTCCTTCTTGCTTTCAAGAATGTGAA
>NW_006921706.1:1298327-1301534 GCF_000298275.1 Orycteropus afer afer
CAGACTTCGTCTCACCTATTTTGGTCATGTTGTAAGAAGGGACCATTCCCTGGAGAAGGATGTCATGTTTGGTAGTGTGGAGGGTCGACGAAAGAGGGGGAGGCCTTCAATGAGATGTTTTGACACGGTGGCTGCGATGATGGGCTCAAGTATAGCAGGGATTGTGAGGCTGGTGTGGGATAGGGCAGTGTTTCGTTCTGCTGTGCATGGGGTTGCTATGAGTCGGAAACAACTCGACGGCACTTAACAACAACAACAACAACATGTGGAGAGCTAACTCTCATCCAAACATTCTTCGCAAACTGCTACATGAACTAACATTGCTCTTTTAATTGCAAAATAATATACTGGAAGAAAAATGTAGAACAAAAAATAAAATTCACAAAAATACCAAACTTACTGGAAGAGTCTGGAAGAACCCCTGAAACTATAACCCTTTTGCTGTGGGATGGAAGTCATTCCCACAAACCACCTTTCAGCCAAATAATAGATAGGACCATAAAATAAACAATAACATGCAAGAGAAATGTATTTCTTAGAAAAATCAGTTAGATGGGTTCAAAAGGACATTTGGCCAAAAGCAAAGATGAGATGGCAGGAAGGGGTAGAAAATTCAGACAAAAGGAAATGGGGAAGGGGTAGAAAATTCAGACAAAAGGAAATGGGGAACCTAGGGTAGAAATAAGGAGAGTGCTGACACATGGTGGGGAAAGCAATCACAGTAATGGAACGCATTTTGTACAAACTATTGAATGAAAAACTAATTTGCTCTGTAAACTTTTACCTAAAGGACAATAAAAATAAACTAATAATACACTGGAAGACACTTCTGGTTTGTGTGATAAGTTTTGGAGACAATTAGTTAATAGGCAAAGAAAAAAAGTTAATGTAATGTAATGGGCTACATACATGTCCGTAACCAAAAAAACCCAAAAGTTATGATTAACCAATGAAACTTATTCCATCACCTCTACCACGAGTTACTGTCGACTCTGACTCATGGAAAACTCATGTGTCAGAATAGAACTGTGATCCATTGGGTTTTCAATGGTGTCTTTTCAGAACTGATTGCCAGGCCTTTCTTCCAAGATGCTTCTGGGTAAAATCGAACCTACAACCTTTTGGTTAGCAGCCAAGCATATTAACCACTTGCACTACCTAGGGACTGATAGGCCTATGTTATCTCTTTTCTCACTAACTCACACACACATTTTCATTCCTATTTAAAAATTTTATTTGACTCATAGTGACCTTTCCTTGAGTTTCTGAGGCAGTATCTCTACAGAGGCAGACTGCCCAATCTTCCTTCCGAGGAGTGGCTGGTGGGTTTGAACCACCAGACTTCTGGTTTGCAGTCAAATGCCTTAGGCACTACACTACCAGAGCTCCCATTTAAAAATTAGTAACTCCATTTATCAAGTGATTATGCCAGGAATAGGATTAAGTGCTTTCCATTCCCTGTTCCACCTCAGCCTCACCACAATCCCGTGAGTTATGCTTTCACACACTAAGGTTAAGATGAGGAAGCTGAGATAAAACAGGACCCAGGGATGGGATTCCAGAACAAATCTACCTAACCACAAAATATCTAAACAGCTACACAACATCCCAATGCTGTTTAATTACATACAGTGTGGTTAATGAAAAGGAATTTGGACAATGAGGACAGGGAATATATGCCAGCCATACTTGAGTCATGAAGACTTCTGATTTTCCATACCCTCTAGTATAAAATCTCTTGAGCAGAAGTTGCTAGATGGCAACTTTATGTCCCATAAAGTTGTTTCTTGGCCTGAACAATGTTAGTTTTATATTAAAAAAAAAAAAAAAAAAGGTTTTTTAAATTTGTTGCTACCTTTAAAATTGGAATATATTTTTTTGAATAATGAAAAGCTAATATATATGGCTTTTCTTGACCATAAAAGATTATTTGGCAAAATAGACCCAAATTATCTCGTGCAATGAACAGCTAGGGTTAGCAGCCATTTCCATGACCACATTTTTCTCTTTCTAATTCATACTGCTTTCAATTGCCTCACACCTAACAGAGTCACATATTGTATCACCTATCCTATCTGTGCATGCTTTGGTTCTCCAGTGCTACTTTAATAGAAAATACCACATGTAGGTGCTTTTAACAAACAGGGATTTATTCTCTTATAGTTTAGGAGACTAGAAGTCCAACTTCAAAGTGACAGCTCTAGGGGCTAGGCAAAGGCCCCTTGACCTTGGACTTTAGCTCTGTCTCTCCTGGCCCACTAGAGGCATCTCTTAACTCAGGCAGCAGCTGGCTGCTGAGGCTGACAAACCCAAGGTCAACAAATAAAATGGCACAGTCCAAAGATTATCAAGCAACACAGCAGGCCACTAGTTCAAGTCCAGAAACAGTCCCAAGATTGGCAGACAACATGGCAGGCCACTCACTGATGTTTTGGCCAAATGCAAGATCCATATAGGTCAAGAAGCTCAAGACCTTTCTCAAAGCATCTTCTTATAACCATTAGTCCTAGGGATTTGTAGACTATGCAGTCCTCAACCTATATGACCATGAGACCAGAAGAACTAGATGGTGCCCAGCTACCACTGTCAACCACTTGGAGGGGGACTGGTGCAAGAGATCTTAGATATAGAGAGAGAACAATATGGAACAAAATTTAAAATTATAGAAGGAAAAAAAGAAAAAGAAAAGACCAGCTTTGCTGGTCTGATAGGGGCTGGTGAGACCCCTGATACTATGGCCCCTTGTTACTCTTCAGGTCTGGAATTGAACTTATTCCTGTGGCTTTCAGCCAAACAATGAACAGGCATATGGGGTGAACATGTACATTAAGTAGATACACTCCTTGGAGAGATCAATCATGAGAAAACAGAAGGGCAGTGTTTGCACAAGGAGATAGCTCGGGGTGGGGGAGGAGGGCATAGGATGGAAGGACACAGGGAAGAGGTACCTACAGAGAGAAAGTAGAAAGAGAGCTGTTACATTGTGGGGAACTGCAGTCAATGTCATGAGACAAAATGTATATTAACGACTGTATGGAAAATAAATTTCCTTTATAAACTTTCATCCAAATCACAATAAAAATTTTAAAAAGAGGGAGAGCGCTCTCACAGATTCCTTTGGTGGTAGGACCTAAGAATTAACCTAAAAATCACCCGGCTAGCCAGGGACTGCACAGGCTGTGCAAGGTGGCTGGGGAACAAACGGAG
>NW_006921706.1:1305612-1326810 GCF_000298275.1 Orycteropus afer afer
CCACCTTCTTACATACTAGAAGCAGACCACATCCCTAAGGAGCTACTCAGCTGCTCACAGTAGAGTTGATTACCATCTCATCATCTGCATAACTACGTTCAGCTGCCCACCCACTTAAAACCAGGCCCAGGGAAGTTTACACATAACTTTAACTATCACAGTGGACATCTGAGTATCTACTCTTTCCTCAAGCCATGATTGGCAAAATGCCCTCTGCAGAGCTGGTGGGTGGGGTTCTACTCCATATTCAACAATTTTGAGTAAATTCTTTTTCATGTCAAAAAAGCTTAAAAACCAATGAAGAAAGCCAAAGACGCATGGAAACAATTAGTCCGAAGGATTGGTAGACCATGTGATCCTCAGCTTATATGACCATGAGACCAGAAGAACTGGATGGTGCCCAGCTACCACTGTCAACCATTTCTGTAGGAGATCCTGGATAGAGTGAGAGAACAATGTGGAACTAAACTCAAAATTATTTAAAAAAAAAAGAGAGAGAGAGAGACCAGGTTTGCTGGTGTGATAGAGCCTGGTGAAACCCCTGAGACTACGGCCCCTGCCTGTCCTTCAGATCTGGAATTGAACTCACTCCTGTGGCTTCCAGCCAAATAAAAGACCAGCATATGGGCTGAACATTTACATCAGGTAGATACACTCCTTGTAGAGATCAATCGTGAGAGAACACAGGGAGACCGCTCAGAGGGCAGGAGTGTGTGAAGAGGGAAGGACACAAAGAAGAAGTGGGAAGAGAGATTGTGGGAAATTGCAGTCAATGTCATGAGACAAAATGTGTATGAACTGCTGTATGGAAAATGGATTTGCTCGTAAGCTTTCACCCAAATCTCAATAAAAATTAAAAAAAAAAAAAAAGCTTAAAAACCACTGATCTAGATGATTCCTTCAGCTTTAAAAAAAAATTTTTGAGATATTTGTAGAACATCTTTAATTCTGGTTTATTGATTCACAGATTAGAAAATACAGAAGTTCTAAACATATTGCAATGAGTTTCTATTAAAAAAAAAACCCTACAATATTATATGGTTAAATATTAAGGAAAAAGAACACAATATGGAAGCCAAGTTTAATTTAATTTAATTTTATTTTAAATGCAATAGTCCAAAAATCTGTGAAGGGTGAGAAAACCACAGTAGACAGGCCAATTATGACTGCTGCCTATTTTTGTAAATAAAGTTTTATAGGAACACAGCCAGACCCATTCACTTCCATGTTGCCTATGACTTTAATAGTGCCACAATGGCCAAAAAAAAAAAAAAAAAAAAATGAGACCTGCTAGTCTTTCAGCCACTCCTGGGAAGGAAATTTGGGCAATCTACTTCCATAGTGATACCCCCTTGGAAACCTAAGGAGGGGTCGCTATGAGTCGGTGTCCGACTTGACGGCACATAACAACAACAAGCTAGTCTTTAAATTATATGCTCAGGCATTTGTTAGAAGGTAGACATCATCAAGTTGTCAACCAAGAACACAAAGGGGGAAAAAAAAAAAGCCTTTTACAAATATTGCTGAACAGTAAAGTCACAAATTGCCTGTTGTAAATTGGTCCTGACTGTAATCATTATTTTAGGGAGCTCTGGTGGCGTAGTGCCTAAGGCATTAGACTGCTAACCAGAAGCCTGGTGGTTCAAACCCACCAGCCACTCCTGGGAAGGAAGATGGGGCAATCTACTTCTGTAGTGATTGATACCACCTCAGAAACACAAGGAGGGGTCACTATGAGTCGGACCCAACTTGATGGCAGTGTGTTTGGTCTGGTTTGGAAATCATTATTTTATTCCTGCTGATTTCACAAACTGAGAAAGTGAGGTTTATCTTTCTGTGCCAGTTTTATAAGAGGTTTATAACTGACACTAAAGATGTATACTGAAATAACATCAGGGCTTTCATCTTGTCCTTATTACATTCTTCTTCCATAGGCTGTAAGATAAGCATCTTCATCTGGCTCCCCTTATTTAAAATATATGTTATATTTCCGTTTAATCCTAGGAGAGCGGGTGCCTTTTTCTCATATAATAAGCAGTTGTTCAGCAACACAATTTATCCAAGATAGTTTAAATCTTTACTTTCAGAGCAGGTTATAAAGTTTCAAGTGGCAATTTCCATTTCAAATAAAACATGAACTATAAAGAATAAAAAAATTTTTCCATTAGACACCTCTTGCTTTTAGCATCATGCCTAATCCTCCAAATCTAATCTGTGACCTGAGCTCTAGAACTCTTCAGGATCTCAGACTAGCCTCTAATGATGATTCTCTCTTTTCCCTTCAAGCAGACATTCTGTGAATGGAGTTGCTCTTAGCAACTAGAAGGCTCAGGTACTGAGACTGCCAGAGAGAAACTGGGACCCATTTTCTCTGCAGAGGCAACCACACTTCTGAAGATGACATAGTGATTTGGAGTCCACCCCCAGAGCCACTACAGGAGCCAAACAGCCATGACTGAAGATGGTAGGAACCTGGAAGATTACTGGAAGACAAGCCCCCTCACCCAGGAATGCTTGGATTGATCCACTTGTTCCATTGGAAATCCATGAAATGTGGAGACACTGCCCGTTCTGGTTGGTATTTCCTGCATTTCACTAATGAAAACTTGATCACTGAGATAATATATTTGTTGAGGCCTTTCACCCCCAGTGTGTGCTCACCTGTTGCGACAAAACACAGATAAAATAGACTGTTTCCAGGGTTGGGAAACAGGATCAGGTTTCCAGACTCCAAAACCAAAAAAAACAAACTCTCTGCAATAGTCTATTCTGATTCATAGCAACCCTACAGGACAGAGTAGAACTGCTCCATAGGGTTTCCAAGGCTGTAAATTATGGAAGCAGACTGCTTCATCGTTCTCCAATGGAGCAGCTGTCAGATTCAAACCACTCACCTTTTGGTTAGCAGTTAAATGCATCACCAGAGCACCTTCTAGATGACGTAAGAAAACTTTAAATCCAGAGAAGGAGCTTTACCTAGGGAAATGGTTCGGTAGTTGTTGTTGTTGTTGGGTGTTGTCAAGTCAACTCCAACTCATAGCAATGCTAAGTACAACAGAACCAAACACCGTACGATCCTTACAATCCTTACTATGCTTGGGCCCATCATTGCAGCCACTGTGTCAGTGCATCTTGTTGAGGGTCTTCCCTTTCTTTGCTGACCCTCTATTTTACCAAGTATGATATCCTTCTCCAGGGAATTGTCCCTTCTGACAACATGACCAAAGTAGGTGAGACAAAGTCTGGCCATTCTTGTTTCCAAGGAGCATTCTGGCTGCACTTCATCCAGGACAGATTTGTTCATTCTTCTAGCAGTACATGGTATTTTCAGCATTCTTCACCAAAACTACAATTCTAAAGCATCTACTCTTCTTCAGGCTTCCTTTATTCACTGTCCAGCTTTCACATGCATATGAGGCTATTGAAGATACCATGGCTTGGGTCAGAGCGACCTTTGTCTTCAAAGATATCTTTGTTTCTTAACACTTTAAAGAGTTATTTTGCAAGAGACTTGTCCAGTGCAATACGATGTCCGATTTCCTGACTGCTGCTTCCATGGGTACTGATTGTGTATTTAAGTAAAATAAAATCCCTGATAACTTCAACCTTTTCTCTGTTTATCATAATGTGACTTATTGGTCCAGTTGTGAGGATTTTTGTTTTCTTTATCTTAAGGTGTAGTATATACTGCAGACTGTAGTCTTTAATCTTCATCAGAAAGTGCCAGTCATCTTCACTTATCACAGGTTGTTAACGGTTCTTCCTGCCATCCTGATGTCCCATGCTTCTTCATATAGTCCAGCTTCTCAGATTATCTGTTTAGCATACAGATTGAGTAAGTATGGTGAAAGGATATAACCATGACCTCTACTCTTCCTGATTATAAACCTTGCAGTATCTCCTTGCTCTCTTCAAACAACAATCTCCTAGTCTATGTACAGGTTCCTCAAGAGCACAATTAAGTGTTCCAGTATTCCCATTCTTCACAATGTTATCCATAATTTGTTATGATCCACACTGTGAAATGCCTTTGCATAGTCAACAAAAGACAGGTAGACATCTTTCTGGTATTCTTTGCTTTCAGGTAAGATCTATCTGATATCAGCAATGATATCCCTCATTCCATGTGCCCTCCTGAATCCAGCTTGCATTTCTGGAAGTTTCCTGTCAATATATGCTGCAACTGTTTTTGAATTCTCTTCAGCAAGATTTTACTTGAATGTAATATTAAGGATATCCTTTGATAATTTTCACATTAGGTTGAATTACCCTTCTTTGAAACCAAAATCCAAACTCATTGCCGTTGAGTTGGATCTGATCCCTCCTTGGGTTTCTGAGGCAGTATCACTATGGAAGTAGATTGCCCAATCTTCCTTCCAAGGAATGGCTGGTGAGTTTGAACCGCCAGCCTTCTGGTTAGCAGTCAAATGGCTTAGGCACTACACCATCAGAGCTCCCCAAATGGGCACAATTAGAGATCTCTTCCAGTCAGTTGGCCAGGTAGCTGTCTTCCAAATTTCTTGGCATAAACATGTACCTTCAGTGCTGCAGTCATTTGTTGAAACATCTCAATGGTTATTCCATCAATTCTTAGAGCTTTGTTTTTGCCAATTCCTTCAGTGCAGCTTGGACTTCTTCCTTCAATAACATTCGTTCTTGATTATATGGTACCTCCTGAAATAGTTGCACATTGACCAATTTTTTTGATACAGTGACTCTGTATTCCATCCATCTTCTTTTGATATTTCCTGCCTCATACAATATTTTGCCCATGGAAACCTTCAATATTACAACTCACAGCTTGAATTTTTTTCAATTCTTTTCAGTTTGAAAAGTGCTGAGCATGATTGTCCTTTGTGGTTTTCTAACTCCAGGTCTCTGCACATTTTATTATAATACTTTACTGTGTCTTCTAGAGCCACTCTTTGAAATATTCTGTTATTTCACCTTTTTTTCCATTCATTTTAGCTACTCTATGTAGCTAGGAAATGGTTAAGTTAGAGGTAGGATATTCCCAGGGTTCTATGTAGGCAGTTACAGCCTACAAACTACTGGCCAGAGAAGAACTGCAACATCCTTTAGAGATATAAAGGGAAAGCTAAAGTCACAAAAATATCTTTCCAGCCAGTCCTAGAGCAGGTTTGCCATACTCTGATGGTATAGACACAGGCTCAAATAGTTTTGAGTTTCCCTGGGAAATTCTGGTATGTGCTTTTATTTTTTCACAAGAAGCCAGCACACTTTGAAAGAGTTAGCTAATTGTTCTTCTGTCTAAGTTGAGTATCCTAAAATTAGAGAGATTAGACAGAATACAGAAATTTTGACACTGCTTTCCCCTGCAGTGAAGGCCAGTCTAAAGTCACAAGCTCTGCGTTCGGCAGCACTAAAGATGCAAACAGCTTTCTATCTGGAGGATATAGCAGACCTTGATATGAAAGTGAAAACTGAGTCCTCTAAAATTTCATGCCATGGAGTGATGATGGCGCACCTGCAAGGAGAGATACAATCACTGTAAGAGGTGTGAAAATCTCTTCTGTCTGAAGTAAATGAGGACAAAACATCTTAAAGCCATTTCGGAAGAACGTTGATAACCACCATAGGGAAATAGTGATTTTGCTGAAAATGTTCAGCTTCAGGGAAGTCTAAAACTTCATGTCTAAGAAGATGCTGGATTGAAGGAAAGTGCATAGGAATTGAAGAAACACAAAAGAAAATGCTTGGAAGCTTTAACACACAAAGGGAACAGGTTATAAATGATAGCCAGTTAAAAATATGACTGAAACTGTGCTGGAGATGATTAATTTACTGGCTCTCATTCGAAGAAAATTACATGAATCATGCCTACAAGGAACCACACAGAACAATCATTAAATGGAAACCAAAATTATCAGAAGTCATATGAAGAAACCCATAAAGCTTGTTGATTTAAATGTTTCTTTTCTAAAACTTGAAAGGAAAAAAAAAAAAGAATATTTAAAAATTTTCAGCCAAGAAAATCAAATGAAGGAAAAGTTTAAAATCAAGTCTTCAACAAGGAAAACAGGAGGTCCTGGCAGCTGCTGGGCGGCAGCAGTGCCATATATCTTGAGGAGCACACTTTGAGAGACCAGACTGAAACGATTAACCAATGAAGCAGGAGGTCAGGGAAGCAACTGGTAGTGTAGCGCGTGGCAGCTCAGAGCCTCTGCCTGGCTCGTTCTCATGTGAGAATGAATTCCACAGAAATGAAAGCTCCATTTTAAGGGTGTTTTTTAAAAATGTTTCCATGGGAGCATTTTGTAGATTATCCATCAAGAGAATATTGAATACATGATATATGACCACAACGCTAATATGTAACTGGTAAACCAGTGAGGTACCAAAACAAAGTTCAAAGGCAGAATGGGGCAAGAAAGGGCGAATGGGAATGGAGAACTCCAGGAAGAAGTGGGAAGAGTGCTGTTATGTTCTAAAACCATACCAAACTCACTGCCATCCAGTCAATTTGGACTCATAGCAACACTTACTGGGTTACTAAGCCTGTAAAATCTTTAGGGAAGCAGACTGCCCCATCCTTCTTCAGCAGTGGCTGGTGGGTTTAAACCACCAACCATTTTGGTTAGTAGCCAAATGCCTTAACCACAACACCTTAGCTCTTTTGCTATTATACTAGGGAATTGCAACTGTTACAAAGCATGCATAAATTGTTGAAAACCAATTTGCCTTATAAACATTCACCCAAACCATAATTTTAAATATAAATGAGTTACATGTATTATCTATATAACAGGTTTTAAGGGAGAACAATTTTTTGCAAAAGTGAGTACAACATAACCTCACATTTGTGGAAACAAAACAGAAACCCTCCAGCAAGGATGGTTGCACTCACATGTGTGGTGCTTTATGTGAGCGTGGAGGATATATACCATGTGGTAATAATTGGTTTCTTGGGAACTAAGGGATGGTAAAATCTTCTGATACTCTTTATTACTTATTAATACACAAATATTATAAAATAAATACTTCAGTGTTATTAGTATTTTATTCAAAATTGGTAAATACTTGAGGAAAAATCATAAAGAATGAGTAAGTTGTAAGGTAGAATTAGAAAAGGCCCTTGATCTAAGAACAGAGAAGTTGCCAAAAATAAACCTTAATCATCTTCACAGTTTCCCTCAGGGACCACCAAAGATGTACAGTTTAGAGAGCCAGTACAAAACTCAAGAAAAAAAAAAAAAATCACTGCCATCAGATTGCCCAGTCTTCCTTCCGCAGAGTGGCTGGTGGGTTTGAACCGCCGACCTTCTCATTAGTAGTCAAATGCCTTAGACACTACGCCAACAGAGACAGTACAGAGAACATTTTATTAGGAAAAAATCTTCTGCCAGTGACACACTAATCCCAGAACCTATCTATAAGTAGACGATTTAAAAAAAAAAAAAAAAAGTTGTATTTGTTGAATAATAATTTCAAGGACCAAAGCACACTGCTTTTAAACCATGTAGGAAAATTTTTTCCAAAAACAAGTATTTTCAGTAAGCCTTGATGTATCAGGAAATCCAGACACAATGAACATCATATTGTCTTTTGATAATGTCAGTGGAAAACAACTATTTTCTTATTTTAGTGACATTTCATTTTGTAAACCACTTGCTACTTTCCATTGTATCTACATTGCCACATTTAACTGGTTTATTATGGCACAATGAAATCCTGGGGTGACAGAGGGAAGAAGCAGGGGAACTGTCTACATCAAAATAATTTCTTCCATATTAAAAAAAAAAAGTTAACTTTTCAAATATCTTTTTCCTTTTAAATCTTGTTATATACTGTCCAGATAACGTGAAAAAAGCAAGATGTGGGCTATCCAAGTGTATTTATCAATAAAAACCTATTGCCATATAATCAATTCTGACTCACAGTGGCCCCATGTGTTACAGAGAACTGCTTCACAGGATTTTCTTGGCTGTGATCTTTACAGAAACAGATCATCAACCTTCAGGTTAGCAACCAAATGCAAACCATTTGTGCCACTCAGAGGAATTTAGCAATCCATATTTTCTTTAAAATTTGAAATAAACTCTTCACATCACTTGGCTCTGGATAAAACTGGCAATGAGCTTATATTAAAATGAAAAGGCTGAATGGCAGTGAGACTGAGAAGATAAAGGCCATTCTGGGGATACTAAGTGACTAAGACAGAAAAACCCTCAATTCAAGGTGATCTCAGTTTAATTAACTGTACTCGTACCTCCTTAATATTTCTGCAACTAAAAGCTTATGCTGTTATTATTCATATAAAGACCAAATTTTAAGTGAAAAAATGTAATTTTAACCTTGGTGATCAAATATATCTATGGTGATTACAGACCATTTGTTCCTCTAATTTTATAAGTTTGCTTTCACCTATGCATAATAGAGTATTCCAGCATTAATCAAGACTTCCAATATTTATAAGTTGAGTAATACAGCTGTAGATATCAAATGCAGTATTTAGACTGAATTTAATTCAGTTCAATTCAGGCCAACAATATTTGTTATCAATACTAAACAATGAATCAGGTACTAAACATTCAAACATGAGTCACCAAGGCTGGGTGGTCAAGGGACCCATATGTAATGTATAATGCAGTGGGTGAGATAAACCCAGTCAACATATTCAATACCATGCTATAAAAGCTAACATTCAGAGACAACAACAGTGTCCAGTTTTCAGGATACATACCTTTGAACTGGAAAGTGGGAGCAGAGGTTGAAGAGTTAGGCATAGCCCAGATCATAAATAACTGTTTTTGTTATGAATCAAGTCTTGGACATGCTTGGGCACAAATGTTGATATATAATAAAGATACTTATGTGTTGATGGGTAAGAATAACAAACCACGAAAACAGATGGATTATGAAAGAACAGTATACAGACATAATGAGAACAATGGGCCAAGGAAAAGAGTTAAAAGCACCATTCAGGCTCAGAAGGCCAAGAGCCTTTTCAGGAGACAGTTTAGGAAAGGTAAACTCAGAAGGCAAGACAATTGAGAAGTTGTTTTTTCTAGATCTCCAAAAACCTTAAAAAAAAGTTGTGATAAAAACACATGGTTGCTTTACCAGAAAAATGGAAACTTGCCAAAAAAGAAAACAAAACTTGGTTCATTTGATTGCTTTAAAAACAAATTTATAAATATAAAATTACTATAGTATTCACATCCTTATTAACTCATTGTATTTACTGTAATAAGCCATAAGTTAATGTAAGTCATGTTAACTCTGCCTGTAGCCAGTACACAGTGAGCTACAAATGTATGTTTACCTTGTGAATTTTCTAAACCAAGCAAGTGCTTGGCACCACAACCGACCGTCAGTGGTACCAGTGGGAGGACGGCTCTTATAAACCAATACTTTTAGGTTTGTTCACTGAACAAGCAGGAAGGACTATTTCCATTTGGCAGAAATGGAAAAGTCTGATTACAGCCATACTAAAACAACCTATGAGCTGTTAACACAGTAGGCCGACTGGCCTCACAGCAAACCCAGGCAATGGTTAAGGATTGAGATTACGTCCTCCAAAAGAATACGTTTGTGGTAGTTAAGGTTGTGTGTCAACTTGGCTGGGCCTGGTTGAATGACTGGGCAGCTGGTGGTAGTACTCCCCATGATGAGACTGGTAATCAACTCCATGGTGGAATCTGTGAGCAGCTGAGTAGCTGCCTTAGGGATACGGTCTGCTTCCTGCATATAAGCATCTTTGGGAATGGTCTAGCTTATGGCACACTTGAACCCTGCACATAGCCAAGTCATTGTTCAGCAGCCTGCCATGCTCTGCCGATCTTGGGACTCTTAATGGACTTGCATTAATGGTAATATCGGGACTGTGCCTTTTTACTTGTCAACCTTGGGCTTGTCAGCCTCAGCAGCCAGCAATTTCCTGAGTGAAAAGCCTCTAGTTTCAGTGGTCTGGGAGGAGGAGGTAGAGTTGAAGCCCAAGGTTGAGGGGCTTTCACCCAGCCCCTACGAACTCAGCCTTAAAGCCTCCAAAATTGTAAGAGAATAAAGTCCCGTTTGTTTAAGCTATTCCATTTGTGGTATATTCCTGTCAGAGCGGGACTAGGCAACCAGAACAATTTTGAAGTCCTAACCCTCGGCACCTGTGAATATGACCTTGTTTGGGAATAGGGTCTTTGAAGGTAACATTTAATAAGAGGTTATATGAGTGGTCCCCTTATAAAAAGATAGAGACACAAACACAGAAGAGAGCCACATGAAGAAAAAGAAAGAGACTGGAGCACCAAGTCAGGGAATGAAAAGAACCTTTGGTCATTACCAGAAACTAGGAGAAAGGCATGGAAGATTGTCCTTCAGACTCTCAGAAGGCCATGAAAACACTCAATACCCTGATTTCAGTCTCCTGGCCTCCAGACTGAGGCAACTTTTGTTCTTATAAACTACCTAATATGTGGTACTTCATTACAGCAGCCCTAGGAAACTAAAACAGGGGGCCCACATGAGCACTGCAGGATATAATAGTGAGGCAGGCTGCCATAGAAGACTCATGTGCCCATGTCCCTGGGTAAATCTCTCTTCTGTAGTTTGGAAGCCTAAATCCACCTACCAAGGACACAGAAGAGCAATTTCATTTGTTTTGTCAAAATAAGCAAACACTAGGAAAGAAGGGTCTCAAATATATTCTCAATCACCTGGGTCTCAACTGTTAAGAACTCAGGAAATATCAGGGCTCGCTATGCCTTCACACTGCATGGATCTCCAATGGAGCCAGTGTGTCACATGAACCTGGACGAGGCTTCTCCAGTTGTGACCCAATGATCCAGGATCCTACCATCACATGGACCTGTTATCTTTAATCACAGCTGCATGGCTCACATAATGGCCCTGGGGATGAACTCCAATCCAACATGCTATCTATGCAAGCGAGACTGCATCTGCAAAGATAGCAGGTTCTAACTTCTAACAAAAGACAGTCACCTACGGTAGATAGAGGCCAGTTCTCTAAACTTAACAAAGTCTGTGTTTGGGAACACTTCACAGAGAACAAGTCTTTCTTTTCAATGGAGGACACAGCAGACCTTCTGGACAAAGAACTGAAAACCCAGTCCCCCTAAAACATAATTTCAGAGTGATGGATCGTTTTCAAGGGCAGCTAGTCATTCAGAGGCATCAAAAGCCCTGTGAAAACAACTTAAAATCACTTCAAAAGAATGTAGAACATCAAAGGCAAACAGTTAACTCTTGTGAAAAGGTTCTGCTTTAGAAGTGCTTCAATCTGCTTGTCCAAGATGATGCAGGATGTCAGTGTTGGAACTGAAGGAGCAGGGGAGGGGAAAAAAAATTAACAAAGGGAACCAGTTGTAAACGACAGCCGGTTAAGTCTGATTGAAACTGAAGGTGATAGATTCTGGTCTCTTTACAGATTACAGGCATGATGGCAACAGGGAATTAAAGTGAATCAGAAAATACAGACCAGTTATTGAATTAGACATTTAATTTTTAGGAGCTTGTTGATGCTGTGAATTATTTCCTTTTAAAAAACTGAAAACAAAGGATATTTTAAAATTTGTTGAGAAAATCTAATCAACAAAAACCACATACTTCCAAAGTCTCCAAGCAGGTTGAGGGCGCAGTGCCAAAAGAGTTACGAGGATGTGCGCATTCAGCTTTGAATGAGTAGAGCTGGTACTAAATCCACACACCAAGAGCTAGGGGAAGTCACTGGTATTGAGTACATTTCTAAACTACCACAACTTACACGCATATCCCTGCCCCATCCCAAGGGAAATTATGAGGGAACATTTTATGCCCACAATTAGTTAATTCTGTGTATAGGATTTTGTGTATGTCAGAATCATTTTGTTACTGTAAGAGATCTTTATTCAAAGAACAGCCCAGTCTGAACCTCTTTAATCCTTAACAAACTTTAAAGAATGAAATTTAAAAAAGAAAAAAAAAAAAAAAAACTCCATTAGCACTTCCTACTTGTGTTCAAACAGGAATATTAAATGACAGGTAACTTGTTCTTATCTTCCAAGTTTCTTGTTCTGTGTACCAACTATCTGCAGCTTAAATAAAATTATGTGCAACATCTGTTATCTGTTTTAGGATAATCTCTTGCCCTTTTATCTTGATCTTCATCTGTTTTACTAAGTTTGTAAAACAAGCACCCAAAGACCTAAAATTTGCAGAATATTAAAACCCAATTTGGTAGTTCACTTCTGAATAAACCTAAATAAACATGGTATCACTGATCTGTACTTTGTTTTTGCTTAAACAGGTCTTCACAAAGAATCTGTAAAACTGCATGTATATAACACATCAATTACTTATTAGATAAAAGACTCCCCCAAAAAATCACCAACATTCATAAAGATGCCCCAATGTTTATTAGGTCACCTAATGCCCTTTCTATGTCCATGTATTAGCCTTGTAATTTCTCTACCTAAACAGGCTGTAAATTGCTGTTATAGTAAAGCTGATAATCTATGTTTAATAGAATAGAATTATAATGTGAGGGGCAAACATTTTTTTTTTTTAATAGCTTTATCAAAACAGTTCACATCCTACTTAAAGTGTAAAATTCAATGGCTTTAGAATGTTCAGATGAGCAACCACCCCTCAATTTTGTAACATATTACCTAAAAAAATAAACCTGTACTCTTAACCATCAATCCCCTATCACATCCTTCCCAGCCCTTAACTGCCTATTCTGGATATTAATACAAAGGCATATAACAGGTGATCTTCTGTGACTGGCTTCTTACACTTAGTATGTTTTCAAAGTCTCCTCATTACTGCCTGAAGAGTTTCCTTTTAACTCTCTCAGAATCACCATGAAGCCCTAAAAAATGACATATCCATGTGCTCAACCTCATAATGGCCAGCCCTTTACGAGCCTCCCCATTGCAAAATACTACAATATTTAATTGAAAAAATATTTATCTTAACTCAGCATTGAAGATATCGCCACGCTATTTAAATCAAGAAAGATATTAAAAACAAAAATACCCTTCTACACCTTTGCAATTACTCTAACTTCCCCTGAAATGTACCTCTTCCCTCTCCCACTCTTTCTAGTTTCCATAATGGAAATTTACCTTCAAGGTTACCCTCAACAGGTAGTAGCAAGCAACTCTTGCCTGATCTTGTCATTATACAATCCATAATCCTCTGCTGAAAGTCTATAGCACCGTTTGTTTCTGTCCCATGACACTTTATCTCTCTTCCATATTATATTCATTAAAAAAGTATCATTTTTATCTTTTGCTCTATCCTCTCCTCCCTTTCTAAATGCCTTCATGGATGCAATATTCTTTGCCTCACAGCAGCTATTAAATTGCCTCCTACAGATATTTTGTTTCTTTCTTAGGTTTGTTTTTCTTGTCCATTTGTTTCAAGGGGAATGTTTATGGGGTTTAAAATAAAAACAAAAAACCTCCTTAATCATCTTCCATGGATAACTCTGCCTCTGTTGGTGTCTGCGCCACTTCGTCAGTCATCTCACCAGTGATGCGAAAGGAGTGCACTTTTGCCTGCTCTTCCTGTGACAGCTTGCGCTCAAAAGCACTTTTAAGTGTGTTTTCAGGGAGCCCTCCTTTGATTTGTTTCCCTACTCTATAGTTCTTCATAGTTGGTGTTGTCTCTGCTGCATGGTACAGGGCTGCAGACAGCAGGTTTGGAAATGCTGCCAAAGTCACCTTCTGGGCTTCAGGGTGTCTGATAGCCTTGGCATAAGGAAACCACTCTCCAGTTTTTTCACGAAGTCTCTCATACGCTTCTTGGAACTTGGGTATCTCATTTTTTACTTCAGGTATTAGGATCAAACTCGAATCACACTCATAAAGAAACTTATGAACAGTTTTCAGAGTAGTCATCTGTGACCATCGAGCCACCATATGGACTTGCACCATCATCTGTTCAGCTGGGCCTGTGAATTTGGTACTTAAAACTCTACGCAGAACTCTATGACACCAGTGCTGAGCAGTCATGTAGATGACATAAGCAGACACATTAATAGCAGGATATGGTATGTGGTCGATCTCTACATTGACTGATAGCTTGAATGCTCTGAACCTGTTTTCCACACGCCTCATGTGGCTATTGTCACGGGAGTCCTTGAACAATGCAATGAGAATATTCAGCGTTGCATGGTACAAACCAAGTCTATGTTGTGTATCATCAGGAACTTCAGGAATTGACAACAGAGGGGTTCCATATATCTGCAGTTGCCAAGTGACTGCTTGCCCAGTAATGACAGGTGTGACCTTGATGATAGGACCTTTAAAGGTTGGGAAAATAGCAGCTAAGACAGTCATGCACAGGGTTCTAACAGTTCGTTTACGCCTCATTTCTGGAGAGTATAGCATTGCCAGGGCAAGCCGATGTCTGTCAACGGAAGGCAGAGCAACGATCCTCTTGGTCTCACGGGTAAGAGGGAGCACAGGTCCTGGTGCAATAACTGGACCAGTCGCCATCTGTCTGATGCAATTAGGCTTGTACAGGAATGATATGCAGATGTTTTATTAAAGTTTCTGTGTATTTTAAGTTACCTAAATAGAGCAATGAGAATAAAATAGTCTATTAGAAAACAAAATAAAGCCAAAAAATTTGCTACATCACTATAACTAAGCCCATTCTGTTGTCTGAGCAAACAAAATAGTTCCTACTCACTCACTCTGGACCTCCTAGAAACCTGAGTAGAGTGGTAGTCACTACTGGATTACCTAATGCGTAACTGAAGAACACGTTAAAGACACCTACAATACACAAAAATACTCAAAAGCTGTGTAAAGACTTCAATGATCATAATTAAAATTTCTTAATTTTGTTGGCGTTTCCTATACTTCAGAGTTGTTTCTATTTCTTTTATGAAGGTGGAGAGTGGTTGAGCCTATACATTACTCTTAACTGTGAATATATTAAAGTTTTCTAAATTACTTTGCACTCAAAGTTTACAGCCATAACTAAAAGTACTGAATCTGCTGGGACTAAAAAACAACGTTCTACTCAGTATTTTACATCAAATTGAAAAACTATCTAATTCACTGTCTCAATATATACTTTTCCATTTTTAAAAGTCATCGGTGATAATTTTTCTTATGCCTCTAGGGATACTACCTGAATCCCAGGAGATATACAGTACTGAGAGCTCTGGTGGTGTAGTGCCCTAGGCATATGACTGCTAACCTGAAGGCTGGAGGTTCAAACCCACCAGCCACTCCTCAGAAGGAAGGTTGGGCAACCTACTTCTGTAGTGATACCACCTCGGAAATCCAAGGAGGGGTCGCTATGAATCAGATCCAACTTGATGGCAATGAGTGTGGGGTTTGGGTTATACAGTACTGATAAAGTTGTAAGTATTGTGCGCTGTATTTGGAGTCAAGTTAGAATTCTTCTACCATTTCCTACCTGAAGTACTTTGGGCAATATAAATATACTCTTTTCCTCATCTATAAATTTTTTAAAATCCACTCTCATAACTAACTGCCTACTGAACATAATCAGCTAGATGTCAAGTACTTCTCTCAAAACATTCTTGTGTACAGTAAGCTCCTGATCTCTCCTCCTACACACACATCCAAACTTACTTTCTCCACATCAATAAATAGCTACTCCATTCTTCCAGCTGCTGCTTTTCTCTGTAATCCATATCCAGGATGCCAAAAAAGCCCATTTGGCCATACCTTAAAAAGATACCTAGACTGCTAAAACAAGTACTTTATTCTCCCCACCTTAGTCTGGTGTGTTAATCCTTTTAATTACAATAATTCTCTTATTCTCTATGATTATTATACTATGATTCTTGTATAGAGAAAACTATCACATACCCAAAGGCCAATTACAATGTAAACTTCCCAATGCCATTTCTCACAGCTTTTGTATACATTATACTGTAACTGTGCCTCTCCATGGTTACATTATCAACTTTGGCTATTGAAACAATAAAAGCAGAAGGTATATTCATAGTTCCACTGTTGCCATGGCTACTAGTGTAGCCTAGAATAAAAACTGTCTCTAACAATAAATGCAGCAAAAGAACTGATACTCCCTCTATAGTTCCAGTACTAAGCTTTCACTCAACGGACAATATTCATCTACTGTAACAGTGGGTGGGAAAAGAAAAAAATTGGGACAGAAGAGTGGTTTCTATTACTACTCCTTTATCCACTGTCATTAATTCCAGCTCAACCCTAAAGGACAGAGTAGAACTAACTGCCCCAGAGGGTTTCCAAGACTATAATATGCATGGAAGAAGACTTTCTCTCATGGAGCAGAGGGTAGTTACAAACCACCAATCATTTTGGATAGCAGCTAACTCTTTTAACAACCGGGCCACCAGGGCTCCTTAATATCCTCTCCCCTTTTGTCCTTTCAACTAAAGACAACTGACAGGGATAGGAAATTTTACCTTTAATTCTAAGGGTTTTTAAAGCATAGAGAAAGGCTTTGTTGTAAGGATTTTATGATAATTGTACAAATAGATGCATTGATAATTTAGAGGAAAAACAATGCAATAACCCAAATTCCCAGGAATTCTCCCATTCCTTGACAAGTGGGAGAAGTGACACTATCTCTTCCAGTCAATTCCACATATAGAAACTGAGACATCTCCACTTCCTTCCATCTTCATTATAGAAGTCACTATTAACCAATGCATTCCTGATATTTTCAGCTGATGTGACTTCACAGTTAATTGTCTTTATTTGAACACAAAACCAAAAGAAAGACTTTCCTACGTCTAAAGAAAAAGAAAAATCTTACAGTATACTTCAAGAAAAAAGAACACTATAAATCATTATTAAATATTTATGCTAGTTTAATTATTTGGAATAAATTTCAACAGTGTGCTCATATTACATATGGGATTAGAATTATACTCTACCACAGTAACATTAAAACAAGTAAACCACTTACTAGAATTCAGAAGTGGTTTCCAACATTATCAAATTTTATCAGTCCTGTGATAATTAAACATTCAAACACTGACAAAGGTCTACATTTTCTTAGTGATCTCTGAAGAGAAACTGGTAGGTTTCACTTGTCTTAGAATAAAGCAAAAACACATTCTACCTTTAAAAGAATTACCACTAAAGGCAAAAAGTGCTCTGGAAATATGGAAATGGTGCTGCAAAAAGGATAGGGAGGCAACATCTTCTGACCTCCTCTAACTCCAAAAGAGGGAGACAGAATCACCATGAGCAGCCCAAGGCCTGTTCTTATGTGGCCAGACATGCTGCCACCCTCCAACCCTCTTACTAACCTTGTCACCAACTGTTCCTCCCATGGCACCCACCAACTCTCTGCTGGGTTCAATATTCACTTCAGTGGCCACACAGAAGTCACAGAATATGGGGTTTATTAGGGAAGCAACAAGCTACAATTCAAGTTCAGGGATGGGCTCAGCCTCTCTCAGCTGCACGTCTTTTTCAACACTGCTTCTTTCTCAGTCAGCAGCAAGATACTATTTCTGCCTCTAGGAGGGCTCCTTTTGAGCCTGACAGAGTGGCCAAACTAACCAATCCCAACATCAGAATTCTATACACCTGAAAGAGAGAGAATTTCCCAGAAGATTGCTTCATGCCACTTGCAACAGAAACACCCCAGGTGAGTAACTTTTTAACAATCAGGAGCTACTCAGCTGCTCAAGGCAAATTCCACCGTAGAGTTTACAAAGACTATGGCTAGAAAAGGAGCTCTGGTAGCATAGTGCCTAAGACACTTGACTGCTAACCAGAAGGCTGCTGGTTCAAACCCATCAGCCACTCCTCGGAAGGAAGATGGGGCAATCTACTGCCATAGTGATACTGCCTCGGAAACCCAAGAAAGGGTCACTGTAAGTCAGGTCCAACTCAACGGCACATAACAACAACATGGCTAGAAAAGCCATACTATGTAATTGACTACACCTCAGGTGCACTACATGAAAAATGTAATCAATGGTACATGTTGTAATTGTGAAGATGACATATGTTGTTTTGTATATTTTCACAATAAAAAAAAAGTCATATATTCCAAACAGCTGATTTTGGGGTTGGGCAGGGGGTGGGTGGGTGGGATTAATATATATATACACCCAGAAGTAAAGGCTGGACTACAAATAGAAACCTGTACACCATGTTCATTGCAGCATTTGTCACAAGAGCCAAAAGGTAGAACAATAAAAATGTCCAGCAACAGATAGATAAACCAAATCTCATATATACTCTTAGCCATACAGAGAAATACATGCCACAACATGGATGAACCATGAAACATCCTCAGTGAAATGTCACTCTCCCAAAAGGACACTGTATGATCTCACTTACATGAAATAAGCACATACATATCTTATCTACATTTATATACACATATCTATATACATATACACATATATAAAATTAGTTGTTAACGAGAGGAAGTATGGGAATGTTGTTTCTGCGTAGGCGGCACTGAGTTGGTATTAATGGTGGCACAAAGATTTGGAAAAGGACAGGAAAAACAGTGCACAACTTGAAAAATGTAATCAATGGTACGTTTAATAATTGTTAAGATCACATGTTGTTAAGTATATTTTCCCAATAAAAAAAGAGGCATATAATCCAATCTGCTGATTTTAGGAGAAAATTAGTAAAAGGAGAAAGAATTTTCAAATATTTCCTGTCAATTCTTTATCTTTTATCATCAGTTTCTAAAAATAGATTACATTCACATAAAGAGAGAATTTATTTTTTTAATTATGTCTTTTAAAAATCCTCATCCTTTACTAAAGAAAACTGATTCTTCCAACAATTCAATTCATTGTACTTGTAGTGGTTAAGTTTGTATGTCAACTTGGCTAGGCCTGGTTGAGAGGCTAGGCAGCTGGGTGGAGTACTGCCCATGTAGTACTCCCATCATGAGACTGGTAATCAACTCCATGGTGGAATCTACTGTGAGCAGCTGCCTTAGGGATATGATCTGCTTCCTGTATATAAGGAGAAGGCTTGGGAAACAGTCTCTAGCTTATGGCATGCTTGAACCCTCCATAAAGCTATGTCGTTGTCCAGCAGCCTGCCATGCTCTGCTTGCTGACTTTGGATTTTCAATGAACTTGAATTAACTGCCTGACTGTGGTTTGGTAACATCGGGACTATGCCTTTTTACTTGTCAACCTTGGGTTTGTCAACCCCAGCAGCCAGCTCTGTCTGAGTGAAGAAAAGCCTCTAGCTCCAGTGGGCCAGAAGCAGGAGGCAGAGCTGAACCCCAAGGTTGAGGGGCTTTTTACCCAGCCCCTAGAGCCTAGCCCTTGGAACTAACTTGGACTTAAAGCCTCCAAATTTTAAGAATAAACTCCTGTTTGTTCAGGCTATCCCATCTGTGGTATATTCTTGTCAGAAGGGCACTGTTGTTGTTGTTATGTGCCATAGAGTCAGATCTGACTCATAGCTACTCCTCCTTGGGTTTCTGAGGCAGTATCACTACGGAAGTAGATTGCCCAACCTTCCTTCCGAGGAGTGGCTGGTGGGTTTGAACCGCCAGCCTTCTGGTTAGCAGCAGTCAAGCGTCTTAGGCACTACGCTACCAGAGCTCCTCAGAGGGGCACTAGGTAACCAAAACAGTAACGTATGAGGAAAAGTTTGCTTTTTAAAACTAGCCCACCTTCCATTTGTTGCAGTCACTCAAGTATAGCATAAACTATGCTTATGGGGAAAACCAAACCACCAAAAAAGACAAAATTATAGAATGTGAAATGAAAATGGTTTTTCACTCTTTTGCTCTTAAAAACTCTATGTACAACTTGTCAATGTAAATTCAAAACAAGTAATTTGTGACTTCTAAAAAAGCTTTATCTTCTTTCGATTTGGCTCAATTACATTAAATTCTACCCAAACCAATACTCGCCAGCTACAGGTGATTCGAAAAGTGAATCTGCACCCTTGACCCCAGACTGTGACTTTGGTGCCTACAAGGAACACCATATGAGCTGGAATTAAAGAGTCTCAAAGCCAGGCCTCAGAGGGACCTGTTCCAGGATCTCAGTTAATGCAGGGGTAAGGTGCTGCCCACTGGAAGGTCTCTGGGATAGACATATTAGACAAATGCAAACGGCACTCGGCCAGGTCTGTAGTCTATGCTTATGGAACATAAGCATGCCTGATAGCCTTTGTCTCTGACAGGTGCAGTGTTTCGTCAAAGCTAATGGACAAGCACCAGACTTCTGTCAGGTCTAGGCATCCCTGAAGCAGCTCTGGTGGTGTAGTAGTTAAAGCTCTTGACTGCTAACCAAAAGGTCATTGGCAAATCTACCAGCCACTCCACATGAGAGAGATCAGGCAATCTGCTCCCAAAAAGATTTACCATTCTTGGAAACACATAGGACAGTTCTACAACTTTGCTGAAAGTGAAAATGACTTGAAGCACTTATTGATGAAGATTAAAAACTACAGTCTTAAGTATGGATTACACCTCCACATAAAGAAAACAAAAAATCCTCACAACAGGACCTATTGGTCCATGATAAATGGAGAAAAGACTGAAGTTGTCAAAGATTTCATATTACTTGGTTCCACAACCAACACCAATGGAAGCAGCAGTCAAGAAATCAGACGGTGTAGTGCACTGGGCAAATCTGCTACAAAAGACCTCTCTAGGTGGCCAACAAACATATGAAGAAATGGTCACAATCATTAGCCATTAGAGAGATGCAAATCAAAACAACAATGAGATAACATCTCGCTCCAGCACTAGTAGCAAAGTTCAACAAGACAGAAAATAACATATGCCAGTGAGGAAGTATAGAGATTGGGACTCTCATACACTGCTGGTGGGGCTGTAAAATGATACAACCACAGTGGAAAGCAGTATGGCGATTCCTTAAAAAGTTGGAAATAGACATACTATTTGATCCTGCCATTCCAACACTAGGTATATATCCTAGAGAAGTGAGGGCCATGACAAGAACAGACATATGCACAGCCATGTTCATCACAGCACTATTTACAATAGCCAAAAGATGGAAACAACCCAGGTGTCCATCAACTGAAGAATGGATAACCAAACTTTGGTACATACACACAATGGAATACTATGCAACCCTAAAGAATAACCTAGAATCTGCAAAACACTGCGTAACATGGATGAACTTCGGACATTATGCTGAGTGAATTAAGTCAATCACAGAAGGACAAATATTGTATTAGTCCATTATTGTAAAAGTCAAGGAAAGGTTTATCTATGGAAGGAAATTTCCTTTGTTGG
>NW_006921706.1:1327760-1329273 GCF_000298275.1 Orycteropus afer afer
CCAGCCAAACAAAAGACAGGCATATGAGTTGAACATTTATCTGAGGTATATACACTCCTTGGAGAGAATAATCATGGGAGAAAGAAGGGCTATTTATGCACAGGGAGACACCTCAGGGGGCAGGGGTGCATAGAGGGATGGACACAGGGAAGAAGTGACTGTCGGGAGAAAATGGGAGGGGAGCTGTTGCACTGCGGTGAATTGTGGTCAATGTCATGAGACAAAGTGTATGTGAATTGCTGTATGGATAGTGAATTTGCTCTGTAAACTTTCACTGAAATCAGTTTAAAAAAAGAGTTCAAGGAGAAGAGAGTTTAATTAAGAGATGTACAAACTAGAGAGAAAAAAAAAAAAAGACCTCTTTAAAGTGCTGAGGAGCAAAGATGGCTCTTTGAAGACTAAGGTGCACCTAATAGGCCCAAAACCAAACTCACTGCCCTCGGGTCATTTCCAACTCACAGTAAGCCCTCCTTGGGTTTCCGAGGCAGGCGGTATCTTTAGGGAAGTAGATTGTCCAGTCTTCCTTCCAAGGAGTGGCTGGTGGGTTGGAACCGCCAGCCTTCTAGTTAGCAGTCAAATGCCTTAGGCACTATGCCACCTGGGCTCCTTAATAGGCCAAGTCATGGTATTTTTGATTGCCTCATATGCGTGTGAAAGCTAGACAAAGAATAAGGAAAACCAAAGAAGAGTGGATGCCTTTCAGTTGTGTTTGTGAAGAATACTGAGAAGTGCCATGGACTGCCAGAAGAACTAACGAATCTGTCCTGGAAGAAGTACAGCCAGAATGCTTCTTGGAAGGGAGAATGCACACACTTCGTCTCACTACTTTGGTCATGTTGTCAGAAGGGACCAATCCCTGGAGAAGGATATCATACTTGGTAAAGTGGAGGGTTGGTGAAAAAGGGGAAGGCCCTCCACGAGATGGACTGACACAGTGGCTGCAACAATGGGCTCAGGTATAGCAAGGAAGGATGGTGAGGCTGGCACAGGACCAGGCAGTGGCAGTGTTTTGTTGTGTTGTACATAGGGTCGCTATGAATTCAAGCCCACTCAACTGCACCTACCACCACCACCCTGTCCTAGAAGGTCGCTCTGAGTCAAAATTGACTCCACGACACCGAAGTTGGTTAAGAGGCATTCCTGCCTTCTGGGCTATGTATGCACAGGGACATGGCTTAGGGGGCAGGAGTGCATTAAGGGAAGGACACAGGGAAGAGGTAACTATGAGGAGGAAGTGGGAGGGGAGCTGTTGCATTGTGGTAAACTGTGGTCAATGTCATGAGACAAAGTGTATGTGAACTGTTATATGGAAACTGAATTTGAGCTGTAAATTTTCACCCAAATCACAATAAAAATAAAAAAAAGAAAAGAAAAGAAAACTATAGTCCAATATCTCTCATGAACATAAACACAAAAGTTCTCAACAAAATCATAGCCAATAGAATCCATCATCATATAAAAATAATAATAATAAATCATGATCAAGTCGATTCATATCAGGTATGTAAGGATG
>NW_006921706.1:1329406-1331386 GCF_000298275.1 Orycteropus afer afer
TGCTCGACATCTCGTATGCCGTCTTCTACGCAAAAAAAAAAAAAAAAGAAAAAAAAATGAGGCTTACGGACCGCTCAAGGCCTGGGCCTGGAACGAACCCTGAAAGGCCGACTAGTGCCAGATCCTGAGCCCCTTGGCGGGCGGCGCAGCCCCCTTTACAAGGCATCTCAACACGCTATCCTGCAAGCTGCCGCTTCCACGACTCAACGGCCTCCCCTCCCCCTCCTCATCAGACCAAGCCTTCCCAAGGCGCGGTCGCTTTGCCCCACTCCAGAAGGAGGTGTCAGGGCTGTGAGTCCGAGGTCGCTCACCGACGCCGGAGAGCTACGCATTCCTTGCCTCCCGGATGGACACAGGACCCAGGATGGGTCACGAAGTCCGCCTTCTCTGGCTTGGAAAAGGGAGGGCAACTGCTGGATTGTGGGGCGCAGCAGACCCAAGGCGGGTGGGAGGAAAAGTACGAAAACCTCCCCAGCTGAAGCGCGCGCCTGCGCGGACCCCTCCAAAAAAAAAAACCTCCAGTGGCGTGCATGACGCATGCGTACTTCCTCACCTTCCCGCGCTGCGGCGATGGTGGGTCTGGGTATCTTTTCCGTTATCTACGACTGTTGTTTCTCCCTACTTGAAATATGGCCTCCAGACTTCAAAGTAAATACAGTCACTTTAATGCAGAAGAAAGATGGGGCAGTCTGCTTTCGTAAAGATTTACGGCCTTGGGAACCCAATGGGGGTCGATGTGTGTCGGAATATACTTTTTGGCAGTGAATTTGGTTTTGAGTGGGAGCTCTGGTGGCGTAGTGCCTAAGACATTTGACTGCTAACCAGAAGGCTGGCGGTTCAAACCCACCAGCCACTCATGAGAAGGAAGACTGGACAATCTACTTAGGTGAAAATACCACCTTGGTAACCCAAGGAGGGGTTGCTATGAATTGGAACCCACTCCACAGTAGTAAGTGGTTTTCTTTTTTTTTTGTTTGGTTCTGAATGCTGCACCCAACAGGTTCCAATTCCTTGCCTGCTACTCACAAATTCAGGGTTTTCCAACCAGCTCTTCAGTAGGAACTCTGGTAGCATAGTGCCTGAAGCATTTGACTATTTACCAGAAGGCTGGCGGTTCAAACCCACCAGCCACTCCTCGGAAGGAAGACGGGGCAATCTACTTCCGTAGTGATACTGCCTCGGAAACCCAAGGAGAGGTCGCTATGAGTCAGGTCCGACTTGACAGCACATAACAACAACAACTTCAGTATGGCAGCTTCTAGTCTGGCGCTTCCTCTGGGTTATCCCTCACTTTTGATTTACTTCCTCCCAGTGTTCTTTGCATTTGCTAAATCACTTGAAGGACTGAGGAAAGTGCTGTACTTAAGCTTACGAGTTCTGCCAAAAGGATTCAAATACAGAATCAGCACTCAAAAGCTAAATAGTTCAATATCTGGGAGGGTTCCCAGTGCCATATATGTATGTACATCCCAAAAGAGGAAGCTACCCTCAAATGTTCAAATGTGTTTTCCACCAACCAGGAAATACATAGGGCGACATTGTCCAGAATGTTAATGGTTTCATTATATAGGCATGATTGAATCATGCTTCCCTCACTCCCTCCTGAGGTCAGCAGGTAACACACCATGATGGTGGTCTTTCTGGCCAAGCTAGCCCCCACTCATTAGCACAAACCCTAAGGGGCTGACCAGAGGTTTTAAATAATAAAGGCCTTGCAGTTGCTAGCAAATGCTCAGGAAATTCTAAGAGTTATCTCTCAAGAACCATGGAAAAAAGGCCAAATTACTCTCTGTAAAGTGATTTATTACCTCACAGTGCCTGAGTTGGAATGGAATGGACAGCAATGGGGTTTGGGTGGATTGAATTTTCTTTTTATTTATTTATTTATTGTGATTTGGGTGAAGATTTACAGAGCAAATTAGCTTTCCATACAGCAGTTCACATATACTTTGTCTCGTGTCATTGACCACAGTTTACCAC
>NW_006921706.1:1340487-1363929 GCF_000298275.1 Orycteropus afer afer
AATTGGTTTCCCTTTTCTTTGTTGAAGAGGGTCTGTGCAGTCCTTCTGCCTAGTTCTCCATCTTGCCAGAACTCTCTCCCAGCCTTCTTAAAGGGGTTGACTGCCTTTTATTAGAGTGACTGTTTACTGGAGAAAAGGAAATGATCAAACTTTTTGGGGAATTAATGCATGCTGACTCTAAACTGAAATTAATTCCAGGAGACACAAAATGGCACAGTTGCCCAACAAGGTAGGGACATATGGAGGTCAGATTATTAATGGAATCTTAGATCAGTGTATCTCACAGTGGGTCCAGTGGATCTCTGAAACCATCCTATAGTGATTTCCCCAGTTCTGGAATATATAATTGGGACAGACATACTCAGCAACAGGCAGAACCCCTACACTGCATACCTGACATGTGGAGAAAGGGCTATTATGGTAGGAAAAGCCAAGTGGAAGCCATTAGAACTGCCTTACTTAGCAAAATGGTAAACCAAATCAAATTACTGGACTGATTGCAGAGATCAGAGTGACCATCAAGGACTTGAAGGATGCAGGAGTGGGAATTCCCACCATATCCCCATTCAACTTGCCTATTTGGCTTGTGCAAAAAAACAGATGAATTTTTTTTTTTTTTAATTTTGATTGTGATTTGGGTGAAAGTTTACAGAGCACATTCACTTTCCATATAGCAGCTCACATACACTTTGTCTCACAACATTGACTGCAATTTCCTACAATGCAACAGCTCCCTTCCCACTTTCTCCCCATAGTTACCTCTTCCCTGTGTCCTTCCATTGCATGTACTCCTGCCCTCTGAGTTGTCTCCCTGTGCGTACACAGCCCTTCTATTCTCCCATGATTTTTCTCTCCAAGGAGTGTATCTACCTAGTGTAAATGTTCACCTCATATGCCTGTCTTTTGTTTGGCTGAAAGCCACAGGAATAGGTTCAATTCCAGACTGAAGGGCAGCTAGGGGCCATAGTCAGTGGTTCCACCAGGCTCTATCAGACTAGCAAATCTGGTCCCTTTTTTTTTTTAAATGATTTTTGAGTTTTGTTCCACATTGTTCTCCCATTCTATCCAGGATCTCCTACATGGATCCCCCTCCGAGTGGTTGACAGTGGTAGCTGGGCACCATCTAGTTCTGGTCTCATAGTTGTATAGGCTGAGAATCACATGGTGTACCAGTCACTTGGACTAATTATTTCCATACATCTTTGGTTTTCTTCATTATTTTTTGCTCTGAACAAGGAGAGACCCATGGTTGCATCTGAACAGCCACTTGCAAGCTTTTAAGATCCCAGTCGCTACTTGCCAAAGTAGGATGTGGAACAATGTTTTTGTGTAGTATGTTATGCCAGTTGAGCTTGATATCACCTATGACTATGCTCCCAAACCCACAGGTCCAACTAGTCACTCCCTCTGGGTGGTTGGCTGTGGCCAAGAAGTGACTACAACCTTCTCCTTTGTCAGCTCTGCTATATACCTGGAAATTCTTACAGAACATAACAAATACACTTTATCTTGCTTCTTTGTGTGGACTGTGATGATCTGTTGTCTCTGAGACATTGTGACATTGTATTTAGATCTCTGTTAACTGTATGTGAAGAGCAGCTAAGGGTGAGTCATTTATCATTGGCCAGTTGGTGGAGAAGGAAGTGGTGGCTCTCACTCAGTAAGTGGAGCTGCAGAAGGTATGGGTGTAGTTGCATTGTATGGGCACTGTTGCTGTCTCCCACTCAGACAAAAACAACAATAGAAAAACCATCAAAAAAGTAAAAGCGAGCAGAGAAAAACACACCACATAAGCTCACAGGAACAATCACCAAAAAAAGAAAAGAAAACCTGCAATATCTGACAAGAGGGCAATAAGAAAAAAAAGGTAGAGTGGGAGAATAATGAAGGAAAAAATGGAAAAAATACAAAAAGAAAAACAAGTAATAGGGTTAACCACAAGAAAGAAAAAAGTGGGAACCAGTCATTCGTGTCCAGAATGTCCTTGTGCTTCCCTGGCAAGTGGAGCCTATTCTGAAGTCCCTGGTATCTAGGAGAATGCTGTTGCTTTAAATAACCAAAATGGTCAAACAGCTTGTAAACATTCAAAATGGCTGTGCCCTCTGGACAAGCAAAAGTCCACAGCTCAGCCTGTCTCCCTCTTCACTGCTTCCCCTTTTATTCACCAACCATCAGTGAAGTCCTCCATGCAGCCCCTAGCTAGCAGGGCTGATTTTTAGGTTAATTCTTAGGTCCTGGTGCCACTTTGCAATATCCAAGCTGTCGATGCCGTCAGGATTGCTGACCAACCGCAGCTCCATATGTCTCCTTTCTTGGTGTTTTCATGCAGATTCTTCTACTAGTTGGAATTTAGTCCACTTCTATATCCTTCCCGTCAATGCTCAGGGCTCCAAGATTATCTTCTGTATCTGTATTAATTGGTTCCCTTTTTCTCTGTTCAAGAGGATTTGTGTAGTTTGTCTGTCTATCCGTCCATCTTACTGGAACCAAATGTCCAAATTTTATGGTAAAAAGATCCCAGGGCAATCATATTGTACAATTCACTCATCTTGCTGTTGAAAACAATGCATTAATGATAGCTATAAATTTTCTATTTTCCTGATAAATACAATTTATGTTTCTACTTCTGGGCTGGCTGTATGTTAACACTTAATATATCTATTGGAGATAAGAGAAATTGGGAAAGCCCAAGTGTAATAGACAGAATAATGACCCCACCGATATATGTCAACATCCTAATCCCTGGAACCTGTAAATATGGTACCTTAGATGAAGGGGCTTTGCATATGTGACAAGTTAAAGATCTTCAGATGTGAAGGTATCCTGGATTTTCTAGGTGGGTCCAATATAATCACAAAGGTTCATATAGAAGAAGGCAGAAGGATCAGATTGATTGAGAGATGTAAGGGCCTAAGCAGAGATCAAGGAAGGTTGGGCAATCCTACTTCCATAGTGATACTGCCTCGGAAACCCAAGGAGGGGTCGCTATGAGTTGGGGCCGACTCGACGGCACATAACAACAACAACAACAACAACAAGCAGAGAGGAGAGAAGAGATCAGAGAGGAGAGAAGATGCTATGTGCTAGTTTTGAAGATGGAGGAAGGGGCCATAAGCCACGGAATGAGGGGTTCTCTAAAAGCAGAAAAAAGCAAAGAAATTCTTTCCCTAAATGCCCAGAAGGATATTACTGGCCTACTGTCAATTTCAGCACAGTGAAACTGATTTTGTACTTCTGACCTCCAGAAGGGCACCATAAGATAATGAGGTAATCCATGTTGTTTTAACTCATTAGGTTTCTTGTGGGTTGCCTAAATGGCACAAACTTTTAAGCTTTTAACTTCTAACCAAGAGGCTGAAGGTTTGAACCCACTTAGAGGTACCTCTAGGGAGCTCTGGTAGCACAGTGCCTAAGGCACTTGACTGCTAACCAGAAGGCTGGTGCTTCAAACCCACGAGCCACTTCTTGGAAGGAAGGTCGGGCAATCTACTTCTGTAGTGATACCGCCTCAGAAACCCAAGGAGGGGTTGCTATGAGTCGGGTCCGACTCGACAGCACATGACAACAATGACAACAGAAGTACCTCTGCAGACAGGTTTGGTTATCTGCCTCTGAAAAATCACATCCTTGAAAACTGTATTGAGCAGTTCTGCTCTACAAAGATATGATTATGATGAGTCAGAATCAATTTATGGCAAGTAACACGAACAATAGCAGGCTTGTGGTAATTGAATGTTTGAAGAACTAAGATTACTATCTAGCATGATAAATGCACTGTGAGCCCTTTTTTTTAACCTTAATTTAAATAAATTCGGGTATTTCTGGTGAATTGGTGTTTTATTTTTGAGTGGAGAGAAACTGGACTCAGATCTCAACTCCCTCTTCTAAAGTGAACATTCTCTAAATTCTATTCCATAAAAGTACTAATCATTTAGAGCTCAGTTTTTAGTGGATTAGAGGAACAGATAATAAGGATACAGATAAAATATTTATTTTAAGTTCTAAGAGGAACATAAATGGCACAAAGCTAGAGAACGTTCTCCTCGTAAAACAGTGTTCAGGGGGTGCAATTCAGCTGAGCACAAGGAGTCAAATCATGTAAAGGGCAATGGTTGGCTTGTTTAAAATAATAATAATAATAACCAAACCCACTGCCATGAAGTCGATTAGGACTCATAGCAACATCTCCTTGGGTTTCCAAGGTGGAATCTATACAAAAGTAGATTGCCCAGTGGAGTGGCTGGTGAGTTTGAACCTCCAGCCTTGTGTTTAGCAGTCAAATGTCTTAGGCTTATTTTTGGAATTGTAGAAAACTAAAAACTCACTGCCATTTAGTTGATTCTGACTCATAGCAACCCCCTTTGGGTCTGAGTGAGTAAATCTTTAGGGAAGTAGATTGCCCAGTCTTCCTTCTACAGAGTGGCTGGTGGGTTTGAACCACCAACCTTCTGGTTAGCAGTCAAATGCCTTAGGCACTATGCCACCAGAGCTCCTTTTTGAAACTATAAGGCCAGTGGAACTTTTTGGAACTGTAAGGAGCTCTGGTGGTGAGTTCCTAAGGTATTTGACTGCTAACTAGAAGGCTGGTGGTTCAAACCCACCAGCCACTCTGTGGAAGGAAGATTGGGAAATCTACTTCTGTAAAGATTTATTGCCTTGGAAACCCAAAGGGGGTCGTTATGACTCAGAACTGACTCGATGGCAATGAGTTTGGTTTTTTTTTTTTTGGTTTTTAGTGGACAGAGACTGAGTAGGGTTGTTGTTGGTGTTGTTGTTGTTAGGTGCCATTGAGTCATGTCCAACTCATAGAAACCCCATGCACAGAAGAAACACCACCCAGTCCTGCGCCAGCTCCATGATCCTTGCTATACTTGAGCCTATCGTTGCAGACACTGTGTCAATCCATTTCCTTGACACAGACCCTCCACCTTACCAAGCATGACATCCTTCTCTTGGGAATGGTCCCTTCTGACAACATGGCCAAAGTAGGTGAGACAAAGTCTGGCCATTCTCGCTTCCAAGGAGCATTCTGACTGCATTTCCTCCAGGACAGACCTGTTAGTTCTTCAAGCAGTCCATGGTATTTTGAGCGTTCTTTGCCAGCACTCAAAAGCATCAATTCTTCTTCGGCCTTCCTTATTCATTGTCCAGGTCTCACATGTATACGATGTCAGGCGCATCTTAGTCCTCAAGGAGATATTCTTGCTCCTTAGCACTTGAAAAAGGTCCTTTTTATCCAATTTGCCCAGTGCTATACGTCATCTGATGTCCTGACTGCTACTTCCATTGGCATCAATTGTAGAACCAAGCAATGTGAACTCTTTGACAACTTCAATCTTTTCTCCATTTATCAATGCTGCTTATAGGTTCAGTTGTGAGGATTTTTGTTTTCTTTATATTGAGATGTAATCCATACTGCAGACTGTATTCTTCAGTCTTCATCAGTAAGTGCCTTAAGTCATCCTCACTTTCAGCAAGCAAAGTTGTGTCATTTAGCCTATCATAGGTTGTTAATGATTTTTCCTCCAATCTTGATGCCACGTTCTTCTTCACATAGTCCAGCTTCTCAGATTATTTGCTTTTCATACAGATTGAATAAGTATGGGGAAAGGATACAACCCTGACATACTCCCTTCTTTATTTTAAACCATGTAGTGTACACTTGTTCTGTTAGAACAACAGCTTCCTGGTCAATGTAGAGGTTCCTCGTGAGCACAATCAAGTGTTCTGGAATTCCCATTCTTCTCAATGTCATCCACAATTTGTTATGATCTACACAATCAAATGGCTTTGCAGTCAATAAAACACAAGTAAACGTCTTTCTGGTATTCTTTGCTTTGAGCTGGGATCCATTTGACAGCAGCTATGATATCCCTTGTTACACATCCTCTTCTGAATCCAGCTTGCACCTCTGGAAGTTCTGTCAATATACTGTTGCAATCGTTTTTGAATTATCTTCAATAAGATCTTACTGACATGTGGTATTAATGATATTATTCAATAATTTCCACATTCTATGGGATCACCTTTCTTTGCAATGGGTACAAATATGGATCTTTTCCAGTCAGTTGACCAGGTAGCTGTTTTCCAAATCTCTTGGCATAACTGATTGAGTGCCTCCAGTGGGGCATTTGTTTATTTGAGTGCCTCCAGTGGGACATCTCAATGGGTATTCCATCAATTCCTGGAGCCTTGTTCTTCGCTAGTTCCTTCAGGGCAGCTTCTACTTCTTCCTTCAGTATCATTGGTTCTTGATCATAGGGTTAGAGAAGAAAATAAAAGGATTTGAGTGTAAAGAGAGAAGCAAGGTTCAATTCTTGTAGATAACAGTAATATCTGTGTTTACCCATTATGAAGGAGCTCTGGTGGTGGAGTGTTGAATGTATTTGGCTGCTAATCAAACACAAAAGGGTTTGAAACCACCAGCCGCCCCATGGAAGAAAGATGGGGCAGTCTGCTCCTGTAAGAATTTATAGCTTGGAATCCTGCAAGTGCTCTGATGTTATCTCCTGAGAAGTTAACATGATGATGACCTATATAATCCTTTTTCACTATCATTTCTTTGTAGCACTTTCCAGTTGAAGCTGCTTGATTGAATCCTATCTATTCATATTGTTTCACTAATTTCTAGTGTTTTCCACAAATATTGTTTATAAGAAAAAAGAGAAGAAAAGGACAGAGTTCAGCTTATGAATGAGAATTAAATATAGGATATATTTGGCAAATTTCATTTGTTGGGATTCATTGTAAGAAACCGTTTTCATACCCTCCTGGAATCCAGACTTATGGGGTGCAAAGACTTGAGATGATCCACTCAACCCATATCTCTCAGATTTTAAAACTTACGCCTTTAGCAAACATATAGGTAGTCATCAGAAAAGAAGGCCGGAATAGGTAGGGCAGGCCAGGAAGCATCAGGAAGCATCAGAAAGCCGTCTTTTGGAGGGCAGGAGCAAGTATTGCAGGCCACGAAGTGGGAGTGGAGCAGTTTGTAACAGCTAAGAGAGATGAACTTGTCTGTCAGTTTGCTGTCCTGTGATGGCTTGTGTGTTGCTGTGAGGCTGGAGGCTATGCCTCCGATGTTTCAGGAGCCAACAGGGTTAACCATTATGGACAGGTTTCAGCAGAGCTTCCAGACTAAGACAGACTTAGATGGAGGAAGAGGCCATCCACTTCTCAAAGAACTGTTGTTGTTGTTATGTGCCGTCAAGTCGGACCTGACTCACAGCGACCCCTCCTTGGGTTTCCGAGGCAGTATCACTATGGAAGTAGATTGCTCGACCTTCCTTCCAAGGAGTGGCTGGTGGGTTTGAACCACCAGCCTTAGATAAGCAGTCAAGTGCCTTAGGCATTACAGTGAAAACTTGATAAATAGCAGTGAAACACCATCTGATGTATTAATGAAAAACTTTATAAATAGCCCTGAAACATTACCCGATATAGTGCTGGAAGATGAGCTCCTCAGGTCAGAAGGCACTCAAAATATGACTAGGGAAGACCTGCCTCCTTAGAATAGAGCTGACCTTAACGATGTGGGTAGAGTAAAGCTTTCAGGACCTCCATTTGCTGATGTGGCATGACTCAAAATGAGAAGAAACAATTGCAAACATCCATTAATAATCAGAACATGGAACATACAAAGTATGAATCTAGGAAAATTGGAAGTTGTCAAAAACAACAGGAACTCATAAAGATTGATATCCTAGGCATTAGTAACTGAAAGGGACTGATTTTGGCCATTTTGAATCAGACAACCATATGATCTACTATGCTGGGAATGAAAAATTGAAGAGGAATGGTGTGGCATTCATCATCACAAAGAATATTTCAAGACCTATGCTGAAGTACAATGCTGTAAGTGATAGGATAATATCCATATGCCTACAAGGAAGACCAGTTAATACTAATATCACTCGAATTTATGTAAAACCCACCAAAGCCATGAGGAAATTGAAGATTTTTTTACCAACTGAAATTGACTGAACATGCAATCAAAATGTGTTAATTATCACTGGTGACTGGAATGCAAGAGTTGGAAACTAAGAAGAATCACTGGTAATTGGAAAATATGACCTTGCTGAAAGAAATGATGCTGGAGATTGCATGATAGAATTTTGCAAGACCAATGACTTATTCATTGCAAACACCTTTCTTCAACAACACAATCGGTGGCTATATACATGGACTTCACCAGACAGCGTACACAGGAATCAGACAGATTACATCTGTGTAAGAGGAGTTGGAGAAGCTCAATATCTTCAGCCAAAACAAGGCCAGGAGCTGATTATGGAATAGACCATCAACTGCTCATATGCAAGTTCAAGTTGAAGCTGAAGACAATTAAAAGAACTCAACAAGAGACAAAATATGACCTTGATAATATCCCTCTTGAATTTTGAAACCATCTAAAGAATAGATTTGATACACTGAACACCAATGACTGAAAACTAGAATAATTGTGGGATGATATCAAGAACATCATCCATGAAGAAGGAAAAAGGTCACTGAAAAGACAGGAAAGGAAGAAAAGACCCAAACATAGGTCAGAAGAGACTCTGAAATTTGCCCTTGAACAGAAAGTTGCTAAAGCAAATGGAAGAATCGACAGGATAAAAGAGCTAAACAGAACATTTCTAAGAGCAGCTTGAAGAGACAAAGTCAATTATTTTAATGAAATGTGCAAAGAGTTGAGTTAGGAAACCAAAAGGGAAGAACATGTTTGGCATTTCTCAAGCTGAAAGAACTGAGGAAAAATTTAAGTCTCAAATTGCAATATTGATTCCACGTGCAGTATGTTGAATAATGCAGGAAACGTCAAAAGACAATGGAATACACAGAATCACTATACCAAAAAGAATCGATAGATGGTCATGCATTTCAGGAAGTGGCGTATGATCAAGAACCTTTGGTAGTGAAGGAAGAAGTTGAAGCTGCACTGAAGGAATTCGAGAAAAAGAAGGCTCCAGGAATGGACAGAATACCCATTGAGATGTTTCAACAAACGGATGCTGTGCTGGAGGCACTCACTTGGCTATGCCAAGAGATTTGGAAGACAGCTACCTGGCCAACTCACTGGAAGAGATCCATATGTGTACCCATTCCAAAGAAAGGTGATCCCACAGAATGTGGAAATTATCGAACAATATGATTGCTATCACACACAAGTAAAATCTTACTGAATGTAATTCAAAGATGGTTGCAGCAGTATATTGACTGAGAACTTCCAGAAATGCAAGCTGAATTCAGAAGGGGATGTGGAGTGAGGGCTATCATAGTTGATGTCGGATGGATTGTGGCTGAAAGCAAAGAATACCAGGAAGATGTTTACTTGTATTTTATTGACTAGGCATTCGATTGTGTAGATCATAACAAATTGTGGATAACATTGAGAAAAATGGGAATTCCAGAACACTTGATTGTACTCATGAGGAACCTGTACATAGACCAGGAGTTTGTCATTAGAACAGAACAAGGGGATAACGCATGTTTCAAAATCAGGAAGGGAATGCATCAAGATTGTATCCTTTCACCATACTTATTCAATCTGTATGCTGAGCAAATAACTTGATAGGCTGGACTATATGAAGAAGAACATGGCATCAGGACTGAAGGAAGACTTGTTAACAACCTGAGATATGCAGATGACACAACTTTGGTCATTGAAAGTGAGAATGACTTGGAGCACTTACTGATGAAGATTAAAGACTATAGTCTGCAGTATGGATTACACCTCAATATAAAGAAAACAAAAATCCTCACAACTGGATCAATAAGCAGCATCACAATAGATGGAGAAAAGATTGAAGTTGTTAAAGACTTTGTATTACTTGGTTCTATGATCAACGTCAATGTAAGCAGCATTCAAGACATCAAAAGAAGTATTGCATTGGGCAAATGTGTTGTAAGAGACCTCTTTCAAGTGCTGAAGAGCAAAGATGTCCTTGAAGACCAAGATCCGCCTAACCCAAGCCATGGTATTTTCAATCATTTCATATGCATGTGAGAGCTGGACAATGAATAAGGAAGACTGCAGAAGAGTTGATGCTTTTGTGTTGTGGTGTTGGAGAAGAATGCTGAAAGTACTGTGGACTGCTAAAAGAACTAAGAAATCTGTTCTGGAAGAAGTGTAGCAGGAATGCTCCTTGGAAGCAAGAATGGCCAGACTTCATCTCACCTACTCTGGTCATGTTATCAGACCGGACCATTCTCTGGTGAAGGATGTCATGCTTGGTAAAGTGGAGGTTCAATAAAAGAGGGGAAGGCCCTCAACAAGATGGATTGACATGGTGGCTGCAGTGATGGGCTCCAGTATAATAGGGATTGTGAGGCTGGCACAGGACCGGGCAGTGTTTCATTCTATTGTGCATAAGTTTGCTATGAGTCAGAGACGACTCAATGGTACATATCACCATGTACATACCACCACCACCACCACTAGACTCTTGGGAAGGAAAGCAGCTACTGTTCTCTGTATGTGAATTATCTTATTTTTCCAGCATGTGAACTATCTTCTTGTGAAAGATATTGAGCCCATCTGCTGATTTTCTTACTCTAAAAATGAGCAACCCATACTATCTTGATTGGATAGGTTCTGCCTGGCCAAATGGCCAGTTCATTATCACTGTAAACAAATGAATGGCACATATAAATTATGACTACCTAATTTACTCCTTCCGTAAGGGGGAAAAAAAAGGTCTATAGAAGACATAATTGGTTTGTGCTTGACACTAATCTAAAAGTGAAACAAAAACCACACAGTAAGAACTCTGGGTTTTCATCCTCCCCACATTAAATTATTCTTCCATATTAGACTTGACAGCAAATAACAACAACATTATTAGGCTTTAAAATGAAAATTGGTTTACCTCTTCCAAAAATGTTTCATTTTTATCCTACAAGATTGGGTGCCTTTTCTGGGTATGAAAGGGAGGCTACACGTTTTTACACCATGAAATCATTCTCTTCCAAAATGGGTTAATACTTTAAACTTTTAGTTATTTTCCTCTAAATAAAAGTTATAAAAGCTTCTTTTAAGCCCTCCTTTATGGATTAAGCCACCTCCTGTCCTGACCCATACCTAGTCCAAGTCTCCATTCTCCAGATCTATGGCCTGAAGCTTATGGTGCCACAAGGCCCCCAGATTACCCTCTGCTGACCAGTTTCTTTTCTAGTCAGGTAAAAGCTCTAGAAATGAAGTCGCTAAGGGAAAAATGCCAAGTAATGGACAAGGGGACACCCCTTCTTCACATTAAATCTTGCAAAGGTTCCTTTCCTCAAAGTCCACCTCAACAACTTCTAGGATTAATAAATGTTCCCAAAACACCTATTAAACCAGAAAGGAGGTGCCAAGTTCCATCCCCAGAGTTTGCACCCTGGCTATGTGACTGCAGAAGTAGCCACAGCCAGGACATTAAAGTGCTCAGTGAGTTCCTATAGGTGGGCAGTTGTGGCTTTGAGACTAGTGGCAGGAGTCGGAAGGAGGGGTCGTGCAGCAGCTGAGGGAAAAGTTTTATCATTGGCCCAGAAGGCCTAGTTGCTACTCAAGAGCCAAGACTTGCAACTCCTCTGGACGTGGAGCAAGAACAAAGAAAGTATGAGGATAGTACTGTGGAGGTGCTGCAGGGACTAACATTCCCACAGTGGTAGCAGGGGTCTAGATGCCTTCGGCACCCACCATATAGATAACTAGCAGACCCCAGGCTCTGACTTTTATGCTCTTGGCCCCACTGAAGGTCTGAGAGGTTGGAGACTGGCGGGTGGGGCTCAGGAACGCCTCCTGGAGTATAAGGGAAGGGGAACTGGCTTGTAGGATGGCATGCAGTGCACTGTCCATATGCATCTCTATGGTCACAGGTATTTCATGTTGATCAACCTCCAGCCTCATCCAGATCCTATCTTTGCAATGACCTGCCCCTTCAACTCTTTCCACTGCAGGTAAGATTGCTGCTACTCGTGCCGTATTGGTCCCGATATCCTGTTCCTTAATTTCCTGTAAGAAATTTCCGCTTGATATGCCAGAGATCCTACCCACGAGTGGATTAGAATTTTCATAAAGTTGTTTCAAATTGCAACGTTCACTACTTCTACCCTCTTCCCTGTGGAGATAATTATGGAATATTTTATCATTGTAATAAATCAGTTAACTTTGTGTGAGGTTTTTCCTGTTGAAATCACTTTTGCTATCATTAAAAGAGCTCTACTGTAAACTTCCTTAATCTTTGACAGCTTAAAATGGTTAAAAAAAAAAAAAAATCATCAGCCCTTCCTACTTTCTGTGTTCAAATAGGAATATTAAAAGAAAGGTGACTTGTTCTTATCTTCCAAGTTTTCTGTCTGTTCAACTACCTGCATCTTGGGGGAAAAAAACGTGCAAACACTTTTAACAGTTTAGGGTATGATTTTGTTCTTTTGCCATCCTGTTGACTTTAATCTGTTTTACTAATGTTAAGTGTGCTTTCTAAAAGGGGGGAACAAACATTCCCTGATCTAAACTTGGCTAAGTATTAAAACTCAGGTTATTAGATCATTTCCTGAAATAATACACCTTAACATGGTATCAGTGTTGTTTGCTTATTTAGCAGGATTTCAAAAAGAACTTTAAAAAAATACATGTATATAACAAGTATAAAACATTCCACTCCAAAATACCAACATTCATGGAATGTTTTCAGTGTTTACTGGATTGCATAACCCCCCTTTTGCTCCTGTATACTAGAGCCTTGTAATGCCTTTAAGTATGCTATAGGCTCCTATTATGGTAAAATTGATAGTTTCTTTATATTTAATACAACAGAACTACAAGGTGAGTGGCAAACATTTATTTACTTTTTTAATACAGCTTTATTGAGATCCTTCACATCCTATTTAAAGTGTACAATTCAATGGCTTTTAGAATGTTAAGATGTGCAATCACCAATTTTAGAACATAATAGCTCAAAAATAAACCTGTACTCTTAACTCACACCCCACCACAGCTCTAAGCAACCACTAATTTCTTCCTCCCTCTATAGATTTTCCTATTCTGGATATTAATAGAAAGTCATATAATACATAGTATTTTGTGATTTGCTTACATTTAGCATGTTTTTTAAGGTTTGCTCATGTTACCGCTCGAAGTGTTTCCTTGTTAATTCCTGCAAACACCTGTGAAGCATGTAAAAAATGACAGCCACATGCTCAGCCTATAACCAGCCCTTTTTGAGCCTCCTTGCTCCAAAATACTGAAATATTTAAAAAATATTTACATTAACTCAGCTATTTAAATCAAGAAAGCAGATAATCAAAAAAATAAAAAAAACATTCCTTATCTTTGCTGTTCCTCTACCTCCCCCTGAAATGTACCTCCATCTCTACCTTTCCACTTTCCATAATAGAAATTTCTTATCTTCAAGGTTACCCTCCACAGCTACTTTTAAGCAACTCTTTCCCGATCTCACCATTATACAATCGATAATTCTCCTCTGAAAAGTCTACAGCACTGTTTGCAATTCTTACACTGTCACTAATCTCTCCCTCATATTACAGTCATTCAAAAAAGTATCATTTTTATCTTTTGCTCTGCCCTCTCCTCCCCATCACTTCCTTTCTAAATGCCTTCATGGATACAATGTTCTTTGCCTCACAGCAGCTATTAAATCTGCCTCCAGATTTTTTGTTTCTTTCTTTTTCTTCTTGTTGATTTTTTTCAAGGGAGAATATTTATGGGGGTTAAAAAAGAAAAAAAACAAAACAAAACAAAAAACCTCCTTAATCATCTTCCATGGATAACTCTGCCTCTGTTGGTGTCTGCGCCACTTCGTCAGTCATCTCACCAGTGATGCGAAAGGAGTGCACTTTTGCCTGCTCTTCCTGTGACAGCTTGCGCTCAAAAGCACTTTTAAGTGTGTTTTCAGGGAGCCCTCCTTTGATTTGTTTCCCTACTCTATAGTTCTTCATAGTTGGTGTTGTCTCTGCTGCATGGTACAGGGCTGCAGACAGCAGGTTTGGAAATGCTGCCAAAGTCACCTTCTGGGCTTCAGGGTGTCTGATAGCCTTGGCATAAGGAAACCACTCTCCAGTTTTTTCACGAAGTCTCTCATACGCTTCTTGGAACTTGGGTATCTCATTTTTTACTTCAGGTATTAGGATCAAACTCGAATCACACTCATAAAGAAACTTATGAACAGTTTTCAGAGTAGTCATCTGTGACCATCGAGCCACCATATGGACTTGCACCATCATCTGTTCAGCTGGGCCTGTGAATTTGGTACTTAAAACTCTACGCAGAACTCTATGACACCAGTGCTGAGCAGTCATGTAGATGACATAAGCAGACACATTAATAGCAGGATATGGTATGTGGTCGATCTCTACATTGACTGATAGCTTGAATGCTCTGAACCTGTTTTCCACACGCCTCATGTGGCTATTGTCACGGGAGTCCTTGAACAATGCAATGAGAATATTCAGCGTTGCATGGTACAAACCAAGTCTATGTTGTGTATCATCAGGAACTTCAGGAATTGACAACAGAGGGGTTCCATATATCTGCAGTTGCCAAGTGACTGCTTGCCCAGTAATGACAGGTGTGACCTTGATGATAGGACCTTTAAAGGTTGGGAAAATAGCAGCTAAGACAGTCATGCACAGGGTTCTAACAGTTCGTTTACGCCTCATTTCTGGAGAGTATAGCATTGCCAGGGCAAGCCGATGTCTGTCAACGGAAGGCAGAGCAACGATCCTCTTGGTCTCACGGGTAAGAGGGAGCACAGGCCCTGGTGCAATAACTGGACCAGTCGCCATCTGTCTGATGCAATTAGGCTTGTACAGGAATGATCTGCAGATGTTTTATGAAAGCTTCTCTGTATTTTAAGTTACCTAAATAGAGCAATGAGAATAAAATAGTTTATTAGAAAACAAAATAAAGCCAAAAAATTTGCTACATCACTATAACTAAGCCCATTCTGTTGTCTGAGCAAACAAAATAGTTCCTACTCACTCACTCTGGACCTCCTAGAAACCTGAGTAGAGTGGTAGTCACTACTGGATTACCTAATGCGTAACTGAAGAACACGTTAAAGACACCTATAATACACAAAAATACTCAAAAGCTGTGTAAAGACTTCAATGATCACGATTAAAAATTCTGAACTTTGCTGGAAATCCTTATACTTTACGGTTCTATTTTTAATTATTTATAGGGGGATGAGCCTGTAAGTCAGCCCTATCATGAATATATGAAAGTGATCTAACTTACTTTGCAGTCAAAGCCATAACTAATAGTACTGAACCTCCTATGACAAAAAGTAACATTTCACTTAATACTTCATCCCAAATTGAAAAATTGTTTAATTCACTAACTCAGTGTAGAGTTCTCCATTATAAAATTTATCAGTGATAATTTTTCTTATGGCTTTAGGGACGGTACCTTCAGGTACTGAGAGATACATGGATGAGTGCTGTGTGGTATATTTGGAGTCAAGTCAGAATTCTACCATTTCTTACTTTCAGCAATTTACCCTTGCCTATAAAATTAGAAAATCCTGACTCTCAAAACTAAATGTCTATCATATATATTCACCCAGATGTCAGGCACGTCTGTTCAAACTTCCACGTCTAAAAGTAAGCTTCTGATTCCCTCTGAGACACACATCATAACCTGTTTTTCTCCATTTTAATAAATGGCTACTCCATGTTTTCCAGGTGCTTCTTTTCCCTATAATCCATAACCAGGATGCCAAAAAATCCCAATTGGCCATACCTTAAATAGACCCAGACTGCTAAAACAGTGTTTTCCCCACCTTAGTATGGTACATCAATCCTTCTAACTATAATAATCCTTTCATTTTAAGTATTAATCTTGTAAAGATAAAAGCTTTCACACACTCAAAAGCCAACTACTATGTAATTTTCCCAAGAGCACTTCCCATAGCTTTTATACACATTAGTCTGTAACTTTGTCTTCTCCATGGTCACATATCAACTTTAGACACGCAGACAATGAGAAGAGCAGAAAGCACTTTCATTATTTATACTTGTCATTTTACTAAAGTAGGCCGGAATAAAAATGACCTCTAACAGAAAACGTAGTAAATGAACTGATATTCCCTCTATACATCCCGAATGGTACTAAAAGTTTTCAATCAACAGACAAAATAATAGTATGTGGGAAAGGAATAAAAACTGGGGACAGAAGAGTGGTTTTTATTACTACTGCTTTACCCTTTGCTGTTGAGTCAAATCCAACTCATAGCGACCCTACAGGACATAGCAGAACTAACTGCTCTATAGGGTTTCAAAGGCTGCAATCTCTTTAGAAGCAGACTGCCACATCTTTCTCCTGCCGAGCAGCTGGTGGGTTCAAACCACTTTTTGGTTAGCAGCCGAGTGTTTTAACTACTGTGTTACCAGGATTCTTTAGTACCCCTTTTCTTTTTTTTCTTTTATTGTGATCTAGGTGGAAATTTTAAAAGCAGATTCCTTTTACTCTCAACAGTTCGTATACATTTTGTTTCACAGCACTGATTACAATCCCAATGATAAACAGCTCTCCTCCCATCTCCTCCCTGTGACACCTTCCCTGTGTTCTTCTTATGTATGCACCTGTCTTTCCAGTCCCCCGCCCCATACAAATGCTGCCGTTCTGATCTCTCAAGGTTGACTGAACTAAGGGGCACATCTCTGCAGGGTAGGTGTTCTGCTTGTAAGTCCTTCTATTGTTGGCTTAAAGTTAATCCATGGAAGTGAGTCCAGTTCCAGGCCCGAAGAATAACTCAGGGCCATAGACTTGGGGGTTTCACCAGTCTCTATCTGACCAGTAATTCTGGTCACTTTTGTTTTTGAATTTTATTCCACATTTTTCCTCCCACTTTACCAAGGACCTCAAATTTTGATTCCTTTCCAAGTGGTTGGCATTGGTAGCTAGGCACCACCTAGTTCTTCCAGTCTCAGGGTGGTGAAGACTGAGGTTCCCATGGTCTATTAGCCCCTTAGAGTAATTGTTTCCATATGACTTTGATTTTCTTCACTCTTTTTTACTCCAGAGAAGAGGAGAACAATAGTTTTTAAGACCCTAGTCACTACTCACCAAAGTAGAATGCAGAACAATATTTTATGTACTGTATTGTACCAGTTGAGCTTGATGCCCCAAGGAACATAGTCCCAGTGACTCAATCCCTCAAGGTGGCTCCTTAATATTCTTGTTTTGTTTCCTTTTGATTAAAGACAAACAATAGGAAGTTTTAACTTTAATTCTTAGGGCTTTTAGAGCATAGAGAAAGGCTTAGCTTTAGGGATTTTATGATACTGAGCAAATGTATGCAATCACTCTTTAGATGAAAATGCAATAATATGAATCACTAGGAATTGTGTTTCTTATTAAGTGGGAAAAGTGACACTCTCTTTTCCTGTGAATTCCATGGAATGGAAATGGAAACTGACAAACATCTCTACTTCGTCCATCTTCATTATGGACTTCACTTTGACCCAATACAATCCTCATATTTTCAGGTGATGTGACTTTATAATTATTGTCTTTATTTGAAAACAAAAACAAAGATAAATTTTCCTATGTCTAAGAAAAAGAAGGGGCTCTGGTAGCATAGTGCCTAAGGCACTTGACTGCTAACCAGAAGGCTGGTGGTTCAAACCTACCAGCCACTCCTCAGAAGGAAGATGGGGCAATCTACTTCCGTAGTGATACTGCCTCGGAAACCCAAGGAAGGGTTGCTATGAGTCGGGGCCGACTCGACGGCACACAACAACAACAACAAACTTCAACAAAAAAGTACACTAAACATCATTATTGGATATTTATACCAATTATTCAGAACAAATTTCAAGGGAGTACTCAAAATTATGTTTTGGATTAGAATTATAGTCTATCACAAGAACATTAAAACAAGTAAACCACTTATTAGAGTCTAGAAATGTTTCTCCAATAAATTATAAAATTCTATCAGTCTTGTGATTAAATGTTCAAATACTAACAAGGTCTACACTTTCTTAGGGTTCTCTGAAGAGAAACAGATAGGCTTGTCTTAGAATAAAACAAAAACATATTTCACTTTTAAAACAATTACACTACTTTCCATTTGATTATACATTTTTAAAGATGTCTTTTCATATTTTAATTTTTCCCTCAACATTTTTCTGTAATTTATTTCCTATTATTTCTAATAATTTTATAGTTGTTTATCCATTTGGCATCCTACAATTTATTTAGCTCTTTCTCTGTTTGGAAATTTTCCAATATTATTTTAAATAAAAATGATTCTCATGAAAAAACAAAAACAATTACTACTAAAGGGAAAAGCTGCTCCGGACAGCTGACAAATAGGGATATTAAATGTACCACCAGTACATTTATTTCTCAGCCTTTTAAGCTTCATGTCTCTTTGTGGTAAATAATACTGATAATTCTTTCTCCCTTCAATTCTATCCTTATACTTTCTGTTTTAAACTTTTAAGCACTTGAAGCCAAACAACAGTTTGTGGTTAAAATTAAGCAAAAATGCCAAAATTTTATATGAAATTCATTAATATTCAGTAGCAAAATTTGGAATATTAATTTCAAAATTTTAAGGTGGCAGTACAAAAAATAACACAGGAAAACTAAGGAATACTTTAAATAAAACAGGAAAAATTAATTAATACTAATACCTATACCAAAAATAACCTCTTCAGGTAGGTAATACAATAACATTGCAGTAAAGGTCGTAGAATTTTAAGATTGAGAGGAATTTAAAAGTTATATAATCCAACAACAAAAGAAAGCAGCAAAAGGCAAAAATTAATGGGACCTCATAAAAATTATTTTTGTTCAAAAGACTTAATCAAAACAAGTGTAAAGATAACCTAAACGGGAGAAAAATTTCAGGAACCACGTATTCCATAATGGTCTAATATCCAAAATATATTTTAAAATTTCTACAACTGAACAAAAAGACAATACAATCAAATAATGTACTTAGGACTCGGAACAGACATTTCACCAAAGAGGATATTCAAATATTCACCCCAAGAAAAGTTGCTGATATCTTTACACATTAGAGATGCAAATGAAAAATAAAATGAGATACCTCACCCCTATCAGAATGGCAGGTAGCTCTGGTGGCGTAGTGCCTAAGGCTGACTGCTAAGCAGAAGGCTGGAGTTCAAACCCACTAGCCACTCCTCGGAAGTAAAGATTGGGCGATCTACTTTCTTAGAGATACAGCTTCAGAAATCCAAGGAGCGGTTGCTTTGAGTTGGAATCTACTCGACGGTACAGAGGGTTTTTTTGTTTTGCTTTTGCGTAAAACCTTACTTTTAGTTCTAAAAGGACATGAAATACAGGGAAACCAGGATCTTCCAAAAGTTTTTTAAACAAAACCAAGCACAAGGCCCGGCCCGTAAGGGTTAAAAAGAACAAAAACATAAGGGAACCACGCATTAAACAAAACATGGCCTGCTGGACGCTCATGCAGTGGGGCCTGGAATCAACCCCAAGGGCCCGACTAGCACCACAGCGGGAGCTTCAAGGCAGACGGTAAGGCCCCTTTTACCCGCTACCTCCACCTCTCTCTTCCCCGCCCCCCCATCTCTGAGTCCTGCACGCCCTCGGCTGCCGAGCCCCAACGGCCTCCCCCGCCCCCTCCTCCTCAGTTCCGGCTCTTCCCACGGCCCTCTCGCTAGGCCCCACTCCAGAAGGGGACCTGAGGGCTGCGAGTCCGGGGTCCCTTACCGGTACGCAGGAAGCTGCGCAGTCTTCGGCTGTTTCAACGGGCACAGGGCGATAATGTCTCACGAAACCCGCTGGTGCAGACGCCGGGAAAGGAACGGACGACCTGAAGCCAGTTGCGCCGCGGCCTCGAGCCAGAGGAAGGGCAGAGAGAAAACGTCATCCGCTGAGGCAGGCGCCTGCGCAGTGGGCTCCCTACAGGTCCAGCGGTGTACACGACGCATGCGTCCTTCCTCGCCCTTCCAGACGCTGTGGACCACAGCGGTGGGATTAGTGCGCTTTTCTGATGTCTACAGCTCGGTTTCTCCATTCTTGAAATATCCCTCCAGATTTCAAAGTAAATTATAGCTACTCTGGTGACGGAGTACTTAAAGGATTCGGCTGCTAACCAAAAGGTCGGTGGTGAACTCCATGGTAGTGAGAATGCAGGAAGCTTTAAAATATTCCATTCTTTTCTTTCCTAAGAAGCATTTTGTATTGTAAGGGGGCAAACATGCTCACCCGGGCAGCCCTTTTTAGCTCTGTGCTAGGGGAAATGAGACCCCGCATTCAGTAGAGATCTTTTTATTAAGCCTTAAACAGGAGAAAGATAAAACAAGTCCAAAACAACGACACCCATCTAGGATGAGGGAAACCATCAATATGTACACAGTCCAAAAAACTGAATGGAGTCCACTGAATCATGGCTGTGGGACCAATTATACAGTATTGAAAAAGGAAATAATAAAAAATTTATCATTGGTGTCAGATTGATTGATCACTGTCGTACGTGGGACTGTAGAAGTGAGAAAAGGACCAAGATAGGGATAAGTACATACTTGAAGATCAAAAAGGATACAGGATTGGTTCTGTGGCATGATTACCTGCTGGCTAGGTAAAAAAAAAAAAAAAGAAAAAAACCAAACTCACTGCAGTGGAGTTGCATCTGACTCATAGTGACCCCTCCTTAGGTTTCTGAGGCTGTATCTCTAGGGAAGTAGATTGCCTCATCTTCCTTCTGAGGGGTGGCTAGTGGGTTTGAACCACCACCCTTCTGGTTAGCGGTCCTATGCCCTCGGCACTATGCCATCAGAGCTCCTTTAGGTACTGCTTCAAATATGACTCATGAAATGTGTTGTTGGTGTAGTTGTTAAGTGCCATCCAGTGGGCTTAGACTCATAGAGACCCCGTGTACAAAAAAAGAAACACTGCTGGGTCCTGCACCAGCCTCACAATCCTTGCTATACCTGAGCGCATCGTTGCAGACACTAAGACAATTCATCTCCTTGAGGGCCTTCCTCTTTTTTGCTAACCCTCCACTTTGCCAAGCATGATATCCTCCAGGGAATTGTCCCTTCTAACATGACCAAAATAGGTGAGATGAAGTCTGGCCATTCTCACTTCCAAGGAGCACTCTGGCTGCACTTCCTCCAGGAAGGATCTGTTCTTCTGGCAGTCCATGGTACTTTCAGTGTTCTTCACCAGCACCACAACTCAAAAAACCATCAACTCTTATTCAGTCTCCCTTATTCATTGTCTAGCTTTCTTTCACATGCGTATGAGGAGATTGAAAACACCATGGCTTGAGTTAGGTGCCCCTTGTTGTTAGGTGCCTCGAGTAGGTCCCGACTCATAGGGAGCCCTCTTTGGGTTTCCAAGGCAGTATCACTAGGGAAGTAGATTGCCCAACCTTCCTTCTGAGGAGTGGCTGGTGGGTTTGAACCACCAGCTTTCTGGTTAGTAGTCAAATGCCTTAGGCATGCTACCAGAGCGCACCTTAGTCTTCAAAGAAAGTTCTTCACTCTTCATCACTTTAAAAAGGTCTTTTATAGCAGGTGTGTCCAGGGCAATATGTCATCTGATTTCCTGACAGCTACTTCCGTTGTATTGATTGTGGAACCAAGTAATATGAAATCTTTGACAACTTCAATCGTCTCTCCATTTATCATTATGCTGCTTATTGGTCCAGTTGTGAGGATTTTGGTTTTCTTTATGTTCAAGTGTAATCCATACTACAGACTGTAGCCTTTAATCTTCATTAGTAAGTGTGTCAAGTCATCTTCATTTTCAGCAAGCAAGGTTGTGTCATCTGCATATCACAGGTTGTTAATGAGTCTTCCTCCAATTCCTGATGCCATGTTCTTCTTCAGATAGTCCAACTTCTCAGTTTGAATAAGTATGGTGAAAGGATACAACCCTGACACACTCCCTTCCTGATTTTAAACCATGCAGTATCCCCTTGTTCTCTTTGAATGATAGCCTCCTGGTCTATGTACAGGTTCTGGAATTCCCATTCTTCTCAATGTTATCCATAATTCGTTATGATCCACACAGTCTAATGCTTTCATATAGTCAGTAAAACACAAGTAAATATCTTTCTGGTATTCTTTGCTTTCAGCCAAGATCCATCTGACATCAGTGATGATATCCATTGTTCCACATTTTCTTCTGAATCCAGCTTGCATTTCTGGAAGTTCCCTGTCAGTGTATTGGCACAACCATTTTTACATTATCTTCAGCAAAAATTTTACTTGCATGTGATATTAATGATATTGTTCAATAATTTCCACATTCTGTAGGATCACATTTCTTTGCAATGAGTACAAATATGTATCCCTTCCAGTGAGTTGGACAAATAGCTGTCCTCCAGATTTCTTGGCATAGACTAGTAAGTTCCTCTAGTGCAGCATCTGTTTGTTGAAACATCTCATCTGTTTTTTGCCAGTTCCTTCAGTGTAACTTTGACTTCTTCCTTCAGTACCATTGGTTCATGTTCATATGCCACCTCCTGAAACTGATCAACATTGGCCAATTCTTTTTGGTACAGTGACTCTTTGTATTCCTTCCATATTCTTTTGATGTTTCCTGCATCATTAAACATTTTGCCCATAAAATCTTTTAATATTACAACTCAAGACATGATTTTTTTCTTCAGTTCTTTCAGCTTGAGAAATGCTGAGTGTGTTCTTCACTTTTATTTTTCTAAGTCCAGGTTTTTTTCACATTTCATTATAATAATTGACTTTTTCTTCTTGAGCTGATCTTTGAAATGTCCTGTTCAGCTCTTTCATTTTGTCATTTCTTGCATTTGCTTTAGCTACTCTCCATTCAACAACAAGTTTCAGAGTCTCTTCTGACACCCATTTTCTTCCTCTCCTATCCTTTTAATGACCTTTTACTTGGGTCTTGTAGACTTGTTTTAATTGCCTTCAGCTTCATCTTGAACTTGCATATGAGCAGTTGATGGTCTGTTCCTCAGTCAGCTCCTGGCCTTGTTTTGACTGTAGATTTTGAACTTCTCCATTGCCTCTTTCCATAGGTGTAGTTAATCTGATTCTTCTGTATTCCATCTGGTGAAGTCCATGTGTACAGCCACCATTTATGTTGTTGAAGAAAGGTATTTGCAATGAATAAGTCATTGGTCTTGCAAAATTCCAACGTCATGTGATCTCCAACGTCATTTCTATTACCAAGGCCATATTTTCCAACTACTGCTGATTCTTCTTTATTTCCAACTTTTGCATGCCAGTCACTAGTAATAATCAAATGTCTTGATTGCATATTTGGTCAATTGCAGACTGCATAATTTGGTAAAAATCTTCAATTTCCTCATCCTTGCTTTGGTGGGTGGTGTGTAAATTTGAATAATCGTAGTATTTACTGGTCTTCCTTATTGTTGTTGTTGTTGTTATGTGCCGTCGAGTCGGCCCCGACTCATAGCGACCCCTCCTTGGGTTTCTGAGGCAGTATCACTACGGAAGTAG
>NW_006921706.1:1364029-1369109 GCF_000298275.1 Orycteropus afer afer
ACCTTCCTTCCGAGGAGTGGCTAGTGGGTTTGAACCGCCAGCCGTCTGGTTAGCAGGCAAGTGTCTTAGCCACTATGCTACCAGAGCTCTTATCTTATCACTGACAGCTTTGTACTTCAGGATAGATCTTGAAACATTTTTTGTGATGATAAATGCCACACCGTTCCTCTTCAATTTGTCATTCTTGGTGTGGTAGATCATATCATTGTCTGATTCAGAATGGCCAAAACCAGTCCATTTTAGCTCACTAATGCCTAGGATATCAATATTCATGTGTTCCATTTCATTTTTGACAACTTCCAGTTTTTCTAGATTCATATTTTATACATTTTTATACATTCCATGTTCCAATTATTAATGGATGTTTTCAAGTGTTTTTTCCCATTTTGAGTTTTGCCACATCAGCAAATGGAGGTCCTGAAAGCGTTACTCCATCCATTTCATTAAGGTCAACTCTACTCTGAGGAGGCAGCTCTTTTCCAGTCATAGTTTGAGTGTCTTCTGACCTGAGGAGCTCATCTTCCAGCATCATATTGGACAAAGTTTCAGGGCTGTTCATAAAGTTTTCTAGTACTATATCAGGCATTCTTTCACTGCTATTCATGAGATTTTCACTGGCCAATTCTTTGAGAAGTGGATGTCTCCTTCCTTCTTCTGAGTCTCTCTTAGTCTGGAAGCTCTGCTGAAACCTGTCCACTATGGGTGACCCTGTTTGAAATACAGGTGGCATAGCCTTCAGCCTCACAGCAATGTAGAAGCCAACACAGTACAAAATAAACTGACGGACGAGTGGTGGTATGGTCTATGCTGCCTGAATAAAAGCCACAAGGGGGCTACAAGACAATATCTGGACCCCAACCTTAATTTAAAGATGTCACTTTGAAGACTAAGGTGCATGTGACACACATCATGGTATTTTCAGTTGCCTCATATTCATGTGAAAGCTGGACAATGAATAAGGAAGACCAAAGTAGAATTAATGCCTTTGAATTGTGGTGTTGGAGATTACTGAAAATACCATGGACTGCCAAAGAATGAACAAATTTGTCCTGGAAGAAGTGAAGCCTGAGTGATTCTTGGAAGTAGGAATGACCAGACTTCATCTCACTTACTTTGGTCCATATTGTCAGAATAGACCAGTCATTGGAGAAGATATCATGCTTGGTAAAGTGGATGATCAGCCAAAAAGGGGAAGATCCTCAATGAGATGGATTGACACAGTGGCTGCAATGATGGCCTCATACATGGCAAGGATAATGAGAATGGTGCAAAACTGGGCATTTTGTCCAGTTGCACATAGGGTCACTATGAGTTGGAGCCTATTTGATGCCACCTAACAATAATGACCTTAATTTAAATTAGGAAAGGACACACTCAGGAAACTACCCTAGTTCTTTGTGTAAGCATATTCTACTTTCAGCTATACTCTTCCTGAGGGCAAACTGCCCCTCCCTAGGTTTCTCTTGGACTGCCTGTGCATAAGCCCATTGCTGGATTAAAGGTCAGAAAGAACTCATGTAGCCTCTGAATTTATGTCAAGACTCAAAATGGTGTTAGGACTCTCACTGTAGACTGTAGCCTTCCAAAACCTAAGTGCTTTAGAATTTAAGTTCTAATATTGTTCATGCTCTGGGAGTCATCCCTAATAACTGCCTCGGACACAAAAAGTTACATCTATCTTAACCTACCACTTCTTGCTCATTAGAAAAAGGAAACTGCAAGCAAATAGGTCTCCTGATGCTGCCTCTCCTTATATGAATGCAAATTAACCAATAGGCTGTATGTTTTAATTGCTTTGTACCTTGATTATTTTTGATTCAACATGTTAAATAATAAAAGCAGGATGTCCTAGGCAACAGATTGTATAATATAAAAGTACAATGTATAGGAATATAGTATATTGACAGAGAACTTCCATAGGTGCAAGCTAGATTCAGAAGAGGACGTGGAACAAGGAATATCATAGCTGTTGTCAGATGGATCTTGGCTCAAGGCAAAGAATACCACAAAGATGTTTACTTGTGTTTTATTTACTATGCAAAAGCATTTGATTGTGTGGATCATGACGGATAACATTGAGAAGAATGGGAATTCCCGAACACTTGATTGTACTCTGAGGAACCTATACAAATGTAAATTAATATTTTATATGTACCTTGATATAGAAGAATTGACTTAATGACAGTGAGTTTGTTTTTTGTTTAGTTTGATATGAAGGAAACCTATAAAATGTCAGAAGTTGCTTACTGTAATTTGTGAGACTGGTTAGAAAAAAGGGGAAAGAAAGCTAAAAAGTAAATTAAAGTCCTCAAAATGTGGGGATCAATCGGTAAATGAATTGATCTGTGGCCAGTCAGGATCTTGTGATGATTTCCTTTGTCATCAATTATCAAGTATAATGAACACTGTGATTCAGTGTACTCCATTTGACTTCTCTAGTGTGTACATGCTGGTGGTTTCCCTAATCCTGGATGATTGTCTTTGTTTTATGTTTATACTGTCTAATGTACACTCTACTACTCATCTGTCAGTTTGTCGTACTGTGGTGGCTTATGTGTTGCTGTGAGGTTGGAGGCTATGCCATCAGTATTTCAAATACCAGCAGAGTCACCCATGGTGGACAGGTTTCAGCAGAGCTTCCAGACTAAGACAGACTCACAAGAAGGAAGAGCACATCCACTTCTCAAAGAATTGGCCAGTGAAAGCCTTATGAATAGCAGTGAACCACTGCCTGATAAAATACTGAAAAACTTCATGAGTAGCCCTGAGACATCCCACAAAGTACCAGAAGATAAGCCCCTCAGGTCAGAAGGCACTCAAAATATGACTGGAAAAGAGCTGCCTCCTCAAAGTAGAGTTGACCTTAATGAAGTGATGGAGTAAAGCTTTCAGGACCTCCATTTGCTAATGTGGCAAAACTCAAAATGGGAAGAAACACTTGCAAAATGTTCATTAATAACCAGAACATGGAATTCTTCAATTTCTTATTTTGTTATGAGTGTTCCGTTTTTCTATCCCGGTTTGTGTTAGTTTATGTTGGTAGTGTGTTTTTAGAAATTTGTCCATTTCCTCTAGGTTTTCAAATTTGTCAGATACAGTTTTTCATAGTATTCTGTTATGATCCTTTTTATTTCAATTGGTTCTGTTGGAATAGCACCCATGTCATTTATTATTTGGGTTATTTGCTTCCTTTCCTGCTTTTATTTTGTCAATTTGGCCAGTCATTTATTGATTTTATTGTTTTTTCAAAGAACCAACTTCTAGTCTTATTGATTCTATCTACTGTGTTTCTGTTCTCTGTTTCATTTATTTCTGCTCTCATCTTTATTATTTCCTTTATTCTTGTGACTGTGGACTTCTTTTGCTACTTTGTAGTTGTTCAAGTTCTAGGGTTAATGTTTTTGTTTGGGATCTTTCTTTTTTTCAGTGTGTGTGCTTATTGCTGTAAAACGACCTCTGTGCACTGCTTTTGCTGTGTCCCAAAGTATTGGTATGTGGTGTTTCCTTCCTCATTTGATGTTAAGATTTTTTTTTGTTGTTGTTAATTTCACCTTTGGTTTCTTTTATTACCCAGTGGTTTGAAGCCAGGTATTATTCAGTTTTCATGTATTTGATATTTTCCTCTTGTTCTTCCTGTTACTGATTTCTACTTTTATAGTGCTGAGATCAGAGAAAATGTTTGCATAACTTCAGTGTTTTAGATCTTACTGAGGCCTGCTTTGTGGCCTAAAATGTGGTCTGTTCTGCAGAATGATCCAGGTAAGTTGGAACAAAAAGCATACTTTGCTGCTCTTGGGTGGAGTGTTATGTATATGTCTTATGAGGATGAGTTGGTTGATTATGGCATTTACATCTTCTGAATCTTTGTTGAGTCTTTTTTTCTAGTTGTCTGTCCCTCACCTAAAGTGGTGTGCTGAAGTCTTTGACTGTTACTGTGGAACTGCCTGTTTCTCTTTTCAATGCTGTTAGAGTTTATATATTTTGGAGCCCTATCATTGAGTTTTGTATACATTTATTATGATATGTCCTATTTCTCCTATTGATGGACTGACACTTTAATTATTTTATAATGTCCTTACTTATATTTTATGGTACATTTTGCCTTGAAGTCTCTTTTTTCAAAGAGCAATATTGCTACTCCTGTTCTTTTTTGGTTGTTGTTTGCTTAGTATCTTTTTTTCCATCCTTTGATTTTTAGTTTATATATGTCTTCGTATCTAAGGTGTGTCTCTTGTAGACAGCATATTGATGAGTTGTACTTTTTCATTCATTCTGCCACTCTCTTTCTCTTTACATGTTCACTTAAGCCATTTACATTCAGTGTTGTTACTGATCAGTATGAGTTTACTGTTGTCATTGTTTTGTGCTTTTATTTTGTTTGTGTGTATGTGATATTGGTTATCTCTCTGTTCTGCTTAATTTTCTGTGCTGAGTTCTTTTTGTTGATGGGTTTTCTTTTATTGTTGATTTTTTATTTACTGAATCTTTATGGGTTTTTTAAATTTTTCTTTTGATGACTATGTTTGTTAACTTTCTTTGTGGTTACCTTGAAATTTACCTTTATCTTCCTAAGTCTTTTATTTCTTGATATTGCCTTGACTTCCGCTACATAATTACACCATTGATTTTCCCTTTTTATTTTGCTGTTGTCATCATTTATAGATCGATCTCTCTGGTTCCCTGTTTTCAGTATCTTACCTTTGTTTTATTTTTGAAAATTCTTTATCTGTTTTGGTATCTGGCTTATGCTGTCCTGTCTGATACTGTTATCTAAAGGACTTCCTTTATTATTTCTTGTAAAATTGGTCTGATTTTTATATTGTTGTTGTTGTTAAATGCCATCAGGTCATTTCTGATGCATAGCGACCCCATGCACAGCAGAACAAAACACTGCCAATCCCACACCAGCTCCACGATCCCTACTATACTTGAGCCCATCATCGCAGCCACCGTGTCAATCCATCTTATAGAAGGCCTTCCCCTCATTCATTGACCCTCCACCCTACCAAGCATGACATCCTTCTCCAGGGAATGGTCCCTTCTGACAACATGACCAAAGTAGGTGAGACGAGGTCTGGCC
>NW_006921706.1:1371878-1375944 GCF_000298275.1 Orycteropus afer afer
GAAACACCAGTGGCTCAGCCTCAAAACTCACATCAACACGTCACCACGGTAGGTGTTTTAAACCCAGCGGGATGCACATGGTGCACAGGTGTCAGCCCAGCTTACAGACTGATTTTTATACATTCCTTTAATTTCTGTTTATCTGGAAATGTCCAAATTTTACCATAATATTTGAGAGAAAATTTGTGAATTCTTGGTTGGCAATTCTTTTGTTTCAAGGTTTTCTATATATCATCCCAGTGCTTTCTTGCCTACATGGTTTCTACGAAGTAATCAGAGCTTAGTCTTATTGGTTCCCCTTTGTAGGTGACTTTTTGTTTTTCCCAAGTTGCTCTCATGATCCTTTCTTTGGCTTTCATTTTGGTGAGTATGATTATGATATGTCTTTGTGACAATCTTTTGAGTCTATCCTATATGGAGTTTGCTGAGCTTCTTGGGTAGATATCTTCTTGTCTTTCATGGTATAGGGAAATTTTCTGCCAGCATATTTCCTACAATTCTATCTGTGGTGTTTTTTTTTTTTTTTTGCCTTCTTCTATTTTGGAATTCTGTCATGGAAAAAAATATCCTTTTTATATTGTTCCACATAATTTTTCAGCTTTCTTCGTTCCTTTTTTTCTGATTTTTCCTCAAGCAAAGTAGTGTCAAGGGATTTGTCCTGTATTTCACTGGTCTTGTTTACCATTGATTCAGTTCTGTTCATATGTCCATTTTGAGTTGTCTGTTTCTGAAATATTATTGCTAATCTTTTAAACTACTAGTTGCTGTTTTGTATGGTTTGTAATTGTCTTTTTATTTTGTCATCTTGTTCTTGTATTATTTTCCTGAATTCTTCTATTATTTTGTTTGTGTTTTCCTTGGTTTTGTCTATGTTTTCTTTGATCTCTTGGAGAACCTACTTTTTCATGTGATTTGATACTGTCTGTTGTCTCCAAAAGATAAATGTATTTATTTATTTATTACATGTTTGCTTGCTGTGTCCTGATTTTTATTTTGTTTTGTTCTGAAATATCTGAGCAAGTGGGTGTTCTTGCTATTTGGGTCACTAGTCTGGCCATATCAGAGCTCTCACAAACTGTCTCCCAGTGCATGGGACAGGGTTGGATGTGTGAACATGGGTCTCTGTTCGCTAGTCTTGTGGGACAGCTGAGGATGTAGCTGGCATTTCTGGTGAGGTGATGTGTCCATGTGGAAGCAGGTAGAGGAAGCCTTCTCACTGATGGCTGTGTATTGGGTATTAAGTATTGTGTATATGCAGTGTTGATTGTCGGGTGGTCTGGGTGAGGTTGCTCAGGTCACCAGTCATTGGATGGTGGTATAGAAACTCTTATCAATGGTCCCAGGAGGGCAGGGCTGGGTGGAGCTGATCAGACTGGACACAAACCTCCAGTTGCAAGTGGTGGCAATGCAGGGGAAGAGGCAGGAAGGATGTCACCAGTCCATGGGTGCCTACTAGGATGGCATGCCCCTGCCTTCTAGAGTCCCTGACACAGGTGGCTGGAGGGATAGTAGGCACTGCTAGTCTGTGAGCCCCTGGTGTGAGTGGCTGGGCTTAGGAATGGGTACCTCTTCTTCATGGGCTCCTGGTGCCAGTGACTGCATGGAGAATAGTCAGTGAAGGTGTGTTTGCCCCTGCTGTGGGTGGCTGGGTAAAATAAGGTCAGGGGCTGCTGGAACTCAGGCTTCACAACAGTTGGCTGGACAGAAGAGGGGGTGCTACTCATTCCCGGGCCTCAGCTTAGCTGGCCAGGTGAGAAGCAGATGGCTCTGATCCACTAGCCTAGCTTGAGTGGCTAAGCTTAGGAATTGGCACCAATAGTTTGTAGGCCACTACTGTGGGTGGGTGGGTGGTGAGGGGGCACGACCTATCCACAGACTCCTGGCATAGGTAGATGGGAGGAGAAACAGGAATCTCTGGATCACCAGCCCCCAGTGCAGTTGAGTGGGCAGAAGAGAGGGAATTGCTGTTATGCAAGCCTCTGATGCGTGTGATTAGATGTAGAAGTAGGCACTGCCTTTCTGTAGGACCCTGGTGGTGGTGGGTGGGCAGAGAGGCTGGTGCCACAGGACCATGAGTCCTCAGCATAAGTGACTGTGCAAAGGGGCAGATGCCAGTCTGTGGGTGCCCGGCACTGAGAGTAGTGTGGTGCTGAGTGCCACTGGACTGCAATCATGTGCACAGTGCGGGGGATAACTGAAGGGTCTTGTGGGTGCACTGCAGATCTGTGGGCTTCTAGCCCAGAGATGTTAGGGGGCACGGTGGGTGAGGTGAGAGTACTTAACTTTCACAAAGTGAGAGGCACTCCTGCTAGGCTCTGGATGTGGGTGTAGAGTCAGTCCTGCTTGTCTTCACCAGTAATGGGGGCTTTGATTGGGAATACTTTATGTTTCAACTCAATATGGCCATGCTGTGCAGGTTTCTCTTTAGTTTTCTGGCTATCTGTAGTTCTCCATGTCTACTGTTTTAGTGGTCTCTGTGTCTACCTGGCTCTTGTCTGGTTCTTCAGCCTTGCCTTTGATGTTCAGGTTTCCAAAGTTGTAATCTATATCTTATTCAATTTTTTTCTTGGGTCTTTGTAGTAGGAGCGACATTGTGAAGTGTTTGATGATCCCACCATATTGGACTACCTCCCTCTATTTTTCTTTTAATGGTGTAACTTGTATTTTAAGCCTGAAGGGGTTGCTAATAGACACACACACACACACACATATATCTGAAAATTTCAGAAACATTAAATTTTCTTGTGCAGTATTTATAAGTTTGAGAACATTTTAGAAGCCTTGAGGTTATCTTCAGAACTTGCCATTCCAATTTATTTTGCAAAGTTTGCAAACAGCAAACTTTAGGAGGTGCTTTATTTCATTAATACCAAGTGGAATGCATTGACATTTTCAGACAATCAAGGTGGTGGTGGTTGTTGTTTTTACATCATAGTTAAAGGTATTAAAACATGGTTGGCAGGAAGGATTCAAAATTAAATCATAGGAGAGAACAAAAAACTAAACTCAGTGCTGTTGAATCGGATCTGACTCATAGCGACCTCTCCTTGGGTTTCCGAGGTATTGTCACTATGGAAGTAGATTGCCTAATCTTCCTTTCGAGGAGTGGCTGGTGGATTTGAACCACCAGTCCTCTGGTTAGCAGTCAAGTGCCTTAGGCTCTGCACCACCAGAGCACCCAAGAAAACAAGAGACCTAATTTTATAATCTGAGATTTTAATTTGAAGAAAAGTAAATGCAAGCTGGGAACACACAGAAATTAATCCAATTTCTTTTCCCTCTTAAGACAAGTTTGTTTGGAAAATAGTACAGTGGTTTCTTTAAAAGTTAACATAAACTTATCATATGACCCAGTAAGTTCACTTTTAGGTAACTTTTAGATAATAGTACAAATGAGTGGCTTTAACAAACTGGAATTTATTCTCTTATAGTTTAGGAGGCTAGAAGTCTATAAATTCAGAGTGATGGCTCTAGGGGCTGGGTGAAGGCCCCTTGACCTTGGGCTTCAGCTCTGCCTCTTATTCCATGCCCACTGGAGGTGGATGTGTCTCCTGACTCAGGAAGCTGCTGGCTGCTGAGGCTGACAAACCCAAGGTCACCAGGTAAAATGGCACAATCCCAAGATAGGCAGATAATGTGGCAGGCCACTGGTTCAAGTCCAGGAAGAATCGTGAGATTGGCAGGCAATACAGCAGTTCAAGTATTGGAACTAGAGGAGAAGACTTAGACAAATGCAAGATCTAGATGTGCCAAAAAGCTAGAGATTTCTCTCAAATCTTTGCCTTATACACTAGAAGCAAGTCACACTCCAAAGACAACTTCCTTATTGCATTTGGTATCCTAAATACAGATTCTACTGACTAGGTATACTCACAGCAGATTCCACAATGGAGATGATTACAGTATTATTATGGGGCATAACTAAATCCAGCTGCCAAACTCAAAAAAGTGGCCCAGCCAAATTGACACAAAACCAAGAGTAATGAATATATATATAGTGTGTAAGGCACTTGACTGCTAACCAGAAGGCTGGTGGTTCAAACCCACCAGCCACTCCTCGGAAGGA
>NW_006921706.1:1377078-1378703 GCF_000298275.1 Orycteropus afer afer
AGCGACCCCTCCTTGGGTTTCCGAGGCAGTATCACTACAGAAGTAGGATTGCCCAACCTTCCTTCCGAGGAGTGGCTGGTGGGTTTGAGCCGCCAGCCATCTGGTTAGCAGTCAAGTGCCTTAGGCACTATGCTACCAGAACTCCTTTAAAACTTCTAGAAGAGTCTAAATAGAACAGTCAGATGCATCCATGAGAGAAAAGAAAAAATAAGTAGAAATTTCATGATTAAAGTCTTTGAAATGTATGCAATGGGGACAAGCATATGAATTACTTACTATAATAAGCCAAACCTTCAATTTCAAAGACATATAATATATATTTCACAGTAAACAGTGTTATTTGATATATATGGATGATGGTTGAAAGGAAAAACATAAACCTTTGTTTAACTTCATTCGAAGGAACATTGATATGCAAAGCTCATTTTAAATCCTTTTGTGGAAAACACTAAATTGAAATAAGTAATGCTTTTTATTAAAGTGACTATTTTAAAAAGTTGCTTTTATTGTATAAAAATGACAGAAATAAAACATTTGAAAGGTAGTTTCTTGGTCTTCTGAAAATATTCTGTAGCATTGGGCTATTTTCACACACTCAGATGCTCAAATTTTATGAGAAGAGCCCTTGGCAATCGTATTTTACAATGCTCTCATCATGCTGTTGAAAACAATGCATTAATGACAGCTATGAATTTTTTTTCCTGATAAATACGATTTATGTTTCTACTTCTGAGTTGGCTGTATGTTGGCACTTTATTGTGTCTATTGGAGGTAGATGAAATTGGGAAAGTCCAACTATAAAAGAAGGCTGGTGATTCAAAACCACCAACCACTCCTTGGAAGGAAGGTTGGGCAATCTACTTCTGTAGTGATATCTCCTCAGAAACCCAAGGAGGGATCGCTATGAGTCGGGTCCGACTCCACGGCAGTGCGTGTGTGTGATGTGCCTCATATAAATTATTACTAGGGGAATATTTTATCTCTACAATAAATCATTAAATTAATTTCATGTATGAGATTTTTCGTATATCTGTTAGAATCAATTTTATTGCTGTAAAAAGAAATCTATGTTGAACAAATAGCCCACTCTCAACTTCTTTAATCCTTGAAAAGAAAACACAGTTTAAAATACAATGAAGTTTAAAAAATAAATAAATAATTTCAACTAGGAATGTTAAATGGAAGGTGACTTGTTCTTATCTTCCGTGTTTCCTGTCCTTTGCACTGCATCCTGTCCTTTGTATCTGCATCTTGGGGGAAAAAATGTAACATTTATAACTGTTTAGGATTTGAGTTTGTCCTTTTATCATCTTGTTGACCTTAATCTGTTTTCCTAAGGTAAGTTTGTTTTATAAAAAAGGAGAGCAAACATACCCTAACCTATAATTTACTCACTATTACAACTCAATTTATTAGGTTATTTCCTGAAACAGTGTGTCCTAACATGGTGTCATTGATCCCTTTGTTCTTTGTTTAGCTTACATATTTAACAAAGCTTCATAATTTTTTTAAAAATACATATGTTGTTGTTGTTATGTGCCATCGAGTCGGCCCCAACTCATAGCAACCCCTCCTTGGGTTTCCGAGGCAGTATCACTACGGAAGTAGATTGCCCCATCTTCCTT
>NW_006921706.1:1378803-1385575 GCF_000298275.1 Orycteropus afer afer
AAAAAAATACATATATATAACATAAAAATATTTATTTATTACAGTTAGACAAAATATTCTCAGAAAAAAAAAAATGACCAGTATTTATAAAGGGATAATTTTTTTTCATTGTGATTTGGGTGAAAGTTTACAGAACAAATTCACTTTCCATACAGCAGTTTACATGCACTTTGTCTCATGATATTGACTACAATTTACCACAATGCAACAGCTCCCACTTCCTCCCCATAGTTACCTCTTCACTGTGTCGATCCTCCATGCACTCCTGCCCCCTGAGCTGTCTCCCTGTGCATACACAGCCCTTATATTCTCCCATGATTGTTCTCTCCAAGGATTATATCTATCTAGTGTAAATGTTCACCTCATATGCCTGTTTTTTGTTTGGCTGGAAGCCACAGAAGTTGGTTCAAGTCCAGACCTGAATGGCAGCTCAGGGCCATAGTCAGTGGTTCCACCAGGCTCTATCAGACCAGCAAACTTGATCCCTTTCCCCTTCCCCAAATGATTTTGAGTTTTGTTCCACATTGTTCTTATAAAGGGATAATTTTTAATGTTTACTATAGGTTACACCCCCCCTTTTCCCCTGTATGTAATAACCTTGTAATCTCTCTATTTAAGACAAACATTGTCCCTTACCAGGTTGTAACATCCTGTCATGATAAAGTTGGTAGTTTTTTAATGTTTTATAGAGTAGAAATACAAGGAGAAGTGAGTGGAAATATATTAACCAAAAAATTTTTTTAAGAAGCTTTATTGAGATAGTTCACATCCCTTATGATTTATCCATTTAATCTGTACAATTCAATGGCTTTTTGAATTCATAGATATGTGCAACACATACCTGTGCTATGCCACAGTCAGTGCTAGAACATGTTCATTATTTAAAAAAAAATAAAACCCCATGTATCCTTAACTCTCACACTTCTATCCCCTTCTCCCATCCCCATAGCCCTAAGTAATCACCTGTTTTCTGTCTCTATAGATTTGCCTATTCTGTATATTTATTATAAAAGGAATAATAAACTAGGTGGTCTTTTGTGACTGGCCTCTTTCAGTTAGCATAATGTTTTCAAGAATCATTCATGTTGCTGCAGGACAGTTCCCATATACCCCCTTTTCCCATCTTCTGCACATGATATCTCCTATTATTAACATATTTTATTCCTGTGGTACCTTTGTTCCAGTTGAAGAACCAATATAGACACATTATTGTTAACTAAAGTGCATAGTGTACATTAGGGTTCACAATTTGTATTGAATATTCCTGTGGACAAATGCTTGTTCTGTGTCCACCATTACACCTTCATACAGGTCCTGTGCTCCATTTATTCATCACACTTTCCCCTGAATCCTGGCAATAACTGGTCCTTTCACTGTCTCTTAGCTTTATCTTTTCTAAAATATCTATAGTTGAAATCATACAGTATGTAGCTTTTCCGGATTGGTTGTTTTCACTTCATAATATGTGTTAGGATTCCTCCGTGTCTTTTCATAGCTTGATAGCATCTTTCTTTCTTTTATTTATTATTTTTAACACTGCATAATATTATATTATATGGATGCACCACAGTTTGTTTATTCATTTACTTATTGAAGGGCATTTTGATTGCTTCAAATTTTTGGCAAGTGAGAATAAAGCTTGTGTAAACATTTGAGTACAAGGCTTTATGTGGACATATATTTTCATCTCATTTATATAAATTTCTAGGAATATAGTTATGGCTTGTATGTATACATTTAGCTTTATAATAAACTGCCAAACTATCTTTCAAAGTGGTTGTGCCACTTTACATTCCCACCAGCAATGAATGCGTGTTCCTTTAGTTCCGTATCCTCGCTAGCATTTGGTGTTGTCAAGGTTTTGGATTTTAGTTATTATAATAGGTATTGTAATAAGCATGTAAAAGGTATAAATGATATCTCTATTATTTTTATTTGCATATGGAGTCCCTGGGTAGTGCAAATGGTTAATGAGCTTAGCTGCTCACCAAGTCCACCCAGAGATGCCTCAGAATAAAGGCCTGGTGATCTGAAAAAATAGCCACTGAAAACTGTATGGAGCACAGTTCTACTCTGTCACATGTGAGGTCACCAAGAGTCAGAACAGACTCGAGGGCAGCTGGTTGTTGTTGCTTTTTTTTCAATTTATTGTGATTTGGATGAAAGTTTACAGTTGTTGTTGTTGTTATGTGCCATTGAGTTGGAACAGACTCATAGCGACACCTCCTTGGTTTTCTGAGGCAGTATCACTACGGAAGTAGATTGCCCAACCTTCCTTCCAAGGAGTGGCTGATGGGTTTGAACTGCCAGCCTTCTGGTTAGCAGTCAAGTGCCTTAGGTACATTTCTGTACAGCAGTTCATATACATTTTGTTTCCTGAGAGGGCAGCTAATTTTAAATATTTTTCCTTTTGCATTGGTGATTTGGTGGTAGAATTGCTGTTTTCAGTGTGGTAGACCTGGGTTTGATTCCCAGCTAGTACACCTCATGTGCAGCCACTACCTGTCTGTCAGCGGAAGCTTAGGTGTTGCTATCATGCTGAGCAGATTTCAGTGGTGCTTCTAGACTAACTTAGACTATTAAGAAAGACCTAGTAATCTACTTCTGAAAATAAGCCAATGAAAATCTTATGGATCACAGTGGTCTGACCTGCAACAAATTATGGGTTGGTATAGGGTGGCCAGTGTTTGCTTTGTTGTACACGGGGTTGCTATGAGTTGAAGATCTACTCACTGCCAACAGTAACAACAAAATCAAGAAGAGTTAGAGTGCTCTTAATTGTTAAGGACTAATGACAATAGAGTTCTTGAAGCTTAAATATCTCAAATACATTGCTCATACAATTTATAGAAAATGCAGGTTAAGTCACCTTTGCCTTCCTATAAGTGCCTGCCATTTCAGATGATCTTCATGTTCAGTTGTGTGTTTACTTGCCTTAATTTTGTTTTGGGATTCAACTTTAAATGTGCACTGGAATATATTAACCATGATGCATATGTAAAGATACCAATCTTTCTATCCCAGCTCAGGAGTATTCTCCTGGGGAACATTAGATTCACCGGAGCCCTTATAGGAGTGTCCATTTTGACACAATGCAACTCTAGCAGTCATCTGTTCAAAAGCTGATATGTGACGATTCCCTCTCCCTTGGATGGTGTCATTTGTTCATATTTGACAAACCAGCTGAGATGCCAACCAAATGTGTTAAGGTATTTCAACTCACTAAGAGCTTCATGAGTTTTTCCTTATTTATTTATTTATTTATTTATTTATTTATTTTAACCTACCAGACTGAATCTTCTTATGACCCATGTATTTTTAACACCAAAGTATTATTTTAATTTCGTTTCAAGATTGAATTAACTTAAAGGTGTATTCCCATTTTCCCATTCTAATAATAATAGTGGGAATACACCTTTAAGTTAATTCAATCTTGAAACGAAATGAAAATAATACTCCCCATTCTAATAATAATAGTAGGAGCTCTGGTAGCTTAGTGCCTAAAGCACTTGACTGCTAACCAGAAGGCTGGTGGTTCAAACCCACCAGCCACTTCTCGGAAGGAAGATGGGGCAATCTACTTCCGTAGTGATACTGCCTCGGGAACCCAAGGAGGGGTAGCTATGAGTCAGGTGTGACTCGACAGCACATAACAACAACAACAACAATAATAGTAATAGTTAATGTTATATACTATGCAGTCTACCAAGTGGTTTTAGCCAGGGTATTTTATATAATCTTCACAACAATTCTAAATATAGAAAACATACATTCTTAAGGATAACTGCTTTAGGGTCATACAGCTAGCTAGTGAAAGCTGTTTTGAACACAGGCAATTATTCTCCAGGACTTATATGTGTGTGTGTGTGTGTGTGTGTGTGTGTGTATGTATCTTTTTTTATTATTATTATGATTTGAGTGAAAGTTTACAGAGCAAATTCACTTTCCATACAGCAGTTCACATACACTTTGTCTCATAACATTGACTACAATTTACCCCCATGCTACAGCTCCCCTCCCACTTCCTCCCGAAAGTTACCTCTTCCCTGTGCCCCTCCCTCCGTGCACTCCTGAGCCCCTGAGCTGTCTCCCTGTGCATAAACAGCCCTTCTTTCTCCCATGATTGTTCTCTCCAAGGAGTGTATCTACCTCAGGTAAATGTTCAACTCATATGCCTGTCTTTTGTTTGGCTGGAAGCCACAGGTGTGGGTTCAATTCCAGACCTGAAGGGCAGCTAGGGACCATAGTCCCAGTGGTTCCACCAGGCTCTATCAGACCAGCAAACTAGTCCCCCTGTCCCCTTTTTTTTGTTTCCCAAATGATTTTTAGTTTTGGTCCACATGGTTCTCCCTCTCTATCCAGGATCTCCTACAAAGATCCCCCTCCAAGTGGTTGACGGTGGTAGCTGGCCACCATCTAGTTCTTCTGGTCTCTTAATCGTATAGGCTGTGGATCACATGGTGCAACAGTCGCTAGGACTAATTATTTCCATGCATCTTAGGTTTTCTTCATTCTTCTTTGCTCTGGATGAGGAGAGACCCATCATTGCATCTAGGTGGCTGCTTGTAAGCTTTTAAGATCCCAGTTGCTACTCACCAAAGTGGGAGGTGGAACAATGTTTTGTGTAGTATGTGATGTCAATTAAGCTTGATGTCCCCTGCAACTATGGTCCTGAGCCCACAGATTCAACTACTCATTCCCTCTGGGTAGCTGGCTGTGCCCAAGAAGTGACTACAACCTTGTCCCTTGTCAGCTCTACTATACACCTGTCAATTCTTACAGAACATACAAATACAGTTGTAGAACCATTGTCTGCCAACCCTATACAGTGTCTTGGGTACATTCCCCACTACATAGACATGCCTAGTAGTTCAGCCTGTCCACTCATCTATGCACCCATATATCCACCCATGTTTGCCTTCACTGACAATGCAGTACTGTATGTGCAAAAGAGTTCATCTTTGTTGTCTGCACCTCCCATGTACCTCTCTATGTCTTCCTCTTCCTCAATGCCACCTTGTTGATCACTCACATTTGGTACATTGCCCTTCTCTTCACCCAAATCAGTACTTATCTCTACCTATCTAACAGTGTTCCCTCCCCTCCCCTCCCACCCTTGGTAACCAACAAAGATAATTTCCTTCCATACAGAAACCTTTCCTTGACTTTTGCATTAATGGACTAATACAATATTTGTCCTTCTGTGTGTGACTTATTTCACTCAGCATAATGTCTGAAGTTCATTCATGTTATGCGGTGTTTTGCAGATTCTGGGTTATTCTTTAGGGTTGCATAGTATTCCATTGCGTGTATGTACCAAAGTTTGGTTATCCATTCTTCAATTGATGGACACCTAGGTTGTTTCCATCTTTTGGCTATTGTAAATAATGCTGTGATGAACATGGCTGTGCATATGTCTGTTCTTGTCATGACCCTCACTTCTCTAGGATATATACCTAGTATTGGAATGGCAGGATCAAATAGTATGTCTATTTCCAACTTTTTAAGGAATTGCCATACTGCTTTCCATCATGGTTGTATCATTTTACAGTCCCACCAGCAGTGTATGAGAGTCCCAATCTCTCCACATCCTCACCAGCATGTTATTTTCTGTCTTGTTGAACTTTGCTACTAGTGCTGGAGTGAGATGTTATCTCATTGTTGTTTTGATTTGCATTTCTAATGGTTAATGGTTGTGAGCATTTCTTCGTATGTTTGTTGGCCATCTGAATATCCTCTTTGGTGAAGTGTCTACTCATGTCTTCTGCCCATTTTTTCACTGGATTATTTGTCTTTTTGTTATTGAGGTGTTGGAGTTTCCTATAAAGTCTAGAGATAAGTACCTTGTAAGATACATCATTGCCAAATACTTTTTCCCAATCTGTGGGTTCTCTTTTGATTCTTTTGGAGAAGTCTTTGCAAGCACATAAAAAATTAATATTTAGAAGGTTCCATTCATCTAGTTTCTCTTCTGCTGTTTGTGCATTTTGGGTTATGCTTGATAGTATATTTATGCCATATATCAGGGCTCCAATATTTGCCCCTAGTTTTTCCTTGAGGAACTCTATAGTTTTAGGTTTCACATTTAAGTCTTTGATCCATCTGGAGTTAGTTTTTGTGTATGGTGTGAGGTACAGATCTTGTTTCATTTTTCTGCAAATGGATCTCCAGTTTTGCCAGCACCATTTATTAAACAAACATTCTCTTCCCCGTTTAATGGATTTCGACCCTTTGTCAAAGATCAGCTGACCATAGCTCGATGGATCTATTTATGGGTTCTCAATTCTATTCCATTGATCTATGTGTCTGTCATTGTACCAATACCAGACAGTTTTGACTACTGTAGCTTTATAGTAGGTTTTGAGGTCTGGCAGTATGAGACCTCCCACTTTGTTCTTCTTCTTCAATAGTGTTTTGCTTATCTGAGGTCTCTTTCCTTTCCCTATAAAGTTAGTGATTGTTTTTTCCATATCTTTAAAAAATGTTGATGGGATCTGGATTGGGAGTGCATTGAATGTATAGATTGCTTTGGGTAGAATTGACATTTTCAGTGTTCAATCTTCCTTGAGCATAGGATGTTCTTCCATTTATGTAGATTTCTTATGGTTTCTTGAAGTAGTTTTTTTTTTTTTTAATTTAGTTTTCTTTGTATAGGTTTTTTGTGTCCCTGGTAAGAGTTATTCCCAAGTATTTTATTTTTTTGGTAGTTATTGTAAATGGTATTGATTTCCTTATTCCTTCTTCAGCAATCTCTTTGCTGGTGTAGAGGAAT
>NW_006921706.1:1387513-1389214 GCF_000298275.1 Orycteropus afer afer
CTTTTTCTAATTGTTGGAGATGTTGGTTTAAAGTGTTGATTTTGGCTCTTCTCTTTTGATGTGTGCATTTATTGCTATAAATTGGCCTCTGATCACTGCTTTTGCTGTGTCCCAAAGATTTTGGTATGTAGTGTTTTCATTCTCATTTGATCAAGGAATTTTTCAATTTCACTTTTTATTTCTTCTCTTACCCAGTCTTTCTTAAGGAGGGTGTTGTTCAGTTTCCAAGTGTATACTCTTGTTCCATTGATCTTCCTATTGTTAATTTCTAATTTGATAGCATTATGATTTGAGAAGATGCTTTGCAGTATTTCAATGTTTTTAAATTTATGAAGGCTTGCTTTATGACCTAACATATGGTCTATCATGATGTTTCTCCATGTTCACTGGAGAAAGATTGTATGTTTTGCTGCTATTGGGTGAAGTGCTCTGTAGATATCTATAAGGCCAAGTTGGTGGATTGTATTGTTTATCTTTTCTGCCTCTTTGTTGAGTTTCTTTCCAGTTGTTCTATATTTCATTGAAAGTGATGTATTAAAGTCTCCCACTATGATTGTGGAGTCATCTATTTGCCTTTTCAATTCTTTTACAGTCTGGTTTATGTATTTTGGGGCTCTTTCATTGGGTCCATAGATATTTGTTATGATTATATCTTCATGTTCAGTTGATCCTTTAATCGTTATATAATGTTCTTCCTTGTCTCGTATGGTGTTTTTTCTTAAACTCAATTTGATCAGAAGTTAATATTGCCACTCCTGCTCTCTTATGGTTGCCGTTTGCTAGATATATCTTTTTCTAACTTTTGCTGTTTAGTCTATTTTTGTGTTTGTCTCTAAGATGTGTCTCTTGTACATAGCATATTGATGGGTTTTATTTTCTTATCCAATCTGCAACTCTCCCTTTCTTGAGTGGTGCATTTAATCCATTAACATTCAGTGTAATTTTTGACAAGTATGAATTGGTTGCTGTCATTTTGTTATGTGTTTTTTCATGGTGTCCATGATTTCTTTGTTTCATATTATTTTCTGTGCTGAGCTCATTATGTTTATGATTCATGTTATCATTTCCTTTGTTGCTGTTGTTTTAGTATTTGCTGAATATTTGTGTTTGTCCCCATTTTTATTGTGTTGTGAAGGTTTACAATTTTTCTTTGGGGTTACCCTGTGATTTATAATTTTCTCCCCATGTTTAGAATAGTCCATTCTATCTTGCAACTTTCCTGACTTCCTCACTTTTTAGAAGTTGTGTAACTATGCTGTATTTTCGCTCTTTTTCATTTATAGTTGTTCTCCTTTGCCAATTGATATCTCTGGTTCCCTTTTTTCTATCTTTTAAGCTTATTTTACTTTGAATATGTCCATAGATGTCATGTCTAGGTTATGTCATCTTGTGTATTATTGGTTGGTTGTTATTTGCTATTTTTGGTTCTCTGTTTAAAGGACTTCCTTTAGTATCTCTTGTAAGGTTGGTCTGGTTTTTAAAAATTCCATTAATTTCTGCTTATCTGGAAATCTCTTAATTTCCCCATCATATTTGAAGGACAGTTTTGCCGGGTATATAATTCTTGGTTGAAAATTTTTCTCTTTCAGGGTTTTATGTATACCATCCCATTGCCTTCTCACTTGCATGGTTTCTGCTGAGAAATCAGAGCTTATTCTTACTGGTTGTCCTTTGTAAGTAGCTTTTTGTTTTTCTCATGCT
>NW_006921706.1:1389314-1398650 GCF_000298275.1 Orycteropus afer afer
TCCAACAAATCTTGGACAATTTTCTCAGTGGTTTTATTTTTCTCTTCCTGTTCTGGAATTCCAGTGACATGTAGGTTTTTCCTTTTGATGGTATCCCACATGAATCTTAGGCTTTCTTCACTGTGTTTTGATCTTTTTTCTGATTGATCCCTTTCCAAAGAAGTATTCAGGTATTTGTCTTCAGTCTCATTAATTCTGTCTTCCATTGCATAAATTCTACTCCTTTGCCCTTCAAATGTGTTGTCTATTTCTGAAAATTTAGTATTATTCTTCTGGATTTCTATCTGTAGATTTTGAATCATTTCTAATTTTTCATTTATTTTGTTGTTCTTGTATTTTTTCCCAAAATTCTTCTAGGGATTTGTGTGTGTTTTCTTTGATCTGTGTCTCAGTCCTTTGAAGATACCTAAATATAATTCTTTTGAATTCCTTATCAGAGAGTTCCAACGCTCCTTCTTCCTCAGGGATGTGTTCTGGGTCTGTATCCTGTTCCCTTGTTTCTACCACTTTATCTTGCTTTTTTGTGTGTACTTTGATGGTCTGTTGTCTTCAAGACATCATGGCATTGTTGTATTTAGATGTCTGTTAACTGTTTTTGAATAGCAGCTAAGGGTGAGTCAGGCTATTCTTGGTGGTTGTTTATCATTTGCCCGTTGGTGGGTAAGAAGAGGTGGTGGCTCTCACTCAGGAAGTGAAGCTCTAGGAGGTGTGGGTGTAGTTGTGTTGTATGGGCACTATTGCTTTCTCCCACTCAGTTAGACAAAAATAGCAATCGAATAACCATAAAAAACATAAAAGCAAATGGACAAATAACCCACCATATAATCACACACGAACAGTAACCAAATAAAGAAAAATGCAGGGGGGAAAAAAAACAAACTACTGCAGTATCTGGGGAGAGGGCAATGAGAGATAAAAAGTAGAGTATAGAATAATGAAGAAAAAAATAAAAAATGGGAAAAATGCAAAAAGATAAACAAGGAACATGGTTAACCATGAGAAAGGAAAATTGGAACCAGGAACAGGTAAAAGAGAAAAAGCTGAAAAGTAGAACCTGGAAAGAGAAGAAAAAGAATAGTAACAAAAAGGACAAAAGCAATAATAATAATAGTGTTTAAACAGACAAAAACAAGCAAACTAAAAAAAAGAAAAGAAAAACAGTTGGGGTAGGGCATCCCGGCTCCGTCTGAGCACACAGACTGGGATAGAATTCCTGCTGGCCTCAAAGGTGAGTGGGAATGTGGGATGGCGACACCTCCACTCACCAAGAAGGTATGGGATATAAGAGTAACTAGGGGAATGTCGTACCTTTCCAGTCGTCCGTGTCTGGAATGTCCTTGTGGTTCCTGGCAAGTGGAGCCTGTTCTTAACTCCCTGGAATCTAGGAGAACACTGTCATTTTAAACATCCAAATGGTTGCACTGCTTGTAAACATTCAAAATGGTTGCGCCCTCCAGATAGGCAAAAGTCTACAGCTCAACCTGCGTTCCTCTTTGCTGTTTCCCCTTTTATTCACCAGCCACCAGAGCAGTCCTTTGTGCAGTCCCAGGTTAGCAGGCTGATTTTTAGGTTAATTCTTAGGTCAGCAATATCTATGCTTTCTGTGCCATCAGGATCACTGCCGGACCACTGTTCTGTATGTCTTCTTTTTTGGTGTTTTCATACAAGTTATTTTACTAGTTGGAGTTTAGTCCACTTCTGTATCCTTCCCTTCAAAGCTTAGGGCTCCATCTTCTGTATATGTCTTAATTGGTTCCCCTTTTCTTTGTTGAAAAGGGTCTGTGCAGTCTTTCTGCCTATTCTGCCATCTTACCAGAACCCCTATATATATATATACTTAAAATACTTCAGTTCTGTTGGTTGCTACCTGGTCCTGCCTTTATTAATTGTGAGTTCTGATGGCTTGAAACCTAGAGACCAGCACCTCCTATTCCAAGACTAAAGAACTCAGCCTGCCAGTAAAATCTCAAAGTAGTTCCCGGTCCCCAATCTAAAGGCAGTACACCTACAGCAAATTCAATACTCATCCCAGTGACGCCTCTTGCTCAAACCTACATTGTGTGCAGCCACCACACCCAACATACTTTGATTTTTTTATAGTTGTAAACACAAGCATGGGACTTTCAAAAATACATTGTTTATTTTGGCCTATTTATGAACTTTTATAAATGAAATCACACAGGGTGGATATATATTTCTGCAACTTATTTTTACACAGAGCTCACACTCTTAACTGCACTGTATTCTGATTCTCCTCATAGCAGATTCATATATAGCTGAACTAGTTTGATTGACTTCTTTCTCTTAAAGAGCCTTGATTAAGACATTTTCTTTCAAAATGCCACGAAAAGAAGGATGTTGAGTGTATGCCCAAGGTTGTACAGTAGTAGTAAGTGGCTATGTTCTCCCCAAAGGCCAAAGTTTCTTCTCATTTACTTTGGTTTAATTTTTCTATTTAATTCTATTATATTTCTATTTTCCATCTAGAAATTATTTCAATTGAAGTTTTAACTTGATATTTTCCAGATCTTGGTATTTTCCAGATCAACTTCATCACCAGATTTTGAACAATCCTTTCCTTCCCTCATGGTTTTTTATGTCTCCTGAATTATGTATTAACTTTTGTATGTACTATTTCCACCAATTTTTCATGAAATTTCCAAGATCAATGTTTTTATGCAGACAACAACTTCAGATTGACTTATGGGGTCTTTGATGTGTTAGAAATTTTAGTAGACTATCGGATAATATTCCTTGTTTACAATAATAATGATACAAATAGAATAAATGTATTTGTAATATGATAAAATTATATTAATTATGAGGACTCTGTCCTTAAATTTAATATTCTCTAAAGTTATTTTTTCTTATATAGTTCAAGCCCAAAATATTAGATTGATAATTTAATATTTTTAAAGGTTGTTTAGAAAAAAATGCAAAGCTGATATTTATACCATGTGTGAAAATATGTTCTTTTTTTCCCTGCCTCTGATGCAAGTTGAACCACTGTGGAACTCAGGTACCTATGTGATTGTCTCTGAGAGATTCAGAAATACTGCCTCCACTGGGGAGGTCAAGAAACTGATAGCTTGTGCCACATGGCAGTTTTTGTTTAGCACTATGGAAGACTGCTGTTTTTTTCAAATCCATGTGTCTTTAAGAAACTGTGGACAAATTTTTGTGTATTTACTACAGCTCACAACTATGGGATATTGTGCAGAAGATATGAAAACATTAATAATGCACAAAAACTACTAATTTTGCAATCATATGTGTCAGTGTGTGCCATTTTCTGGATAAGAGGTTGAGCTAATGCAAATCTTCCTAAGAGACTTAATTTTCCATTATTGCTAGAGAAAAAGCTATATTTACAGCTTCAATCAACCAGAATATTTGCTTAGGATTCTTTACCAAGATCTTAAAATCTTCAGAAATTATGTGTTGGTGTCAAAGAGCAAAAGCAGACTTGTCGTTTTCTCACTTAACTTAAAAATTCTTTTGGTTTCCTTATTCCAATATACACTTTTTCTTTAATTACTTTATTTTATTTTTAATTCAGGAACTATAATACAAGTGAATTAAGTTTCCAAATAGCTTCCTTTTAATTTTTAGTTAATTTATGCTGGACAGAGAATGGATTATAGAATATATACATCTTTTGAATTAAGGGATGAGAGGTGGTGAGTAAAGGTTAGTGTGAAAAATATTGAATTCAGTTTTCCAAATATCAATGTTTATTGAGTGCTTATCCTATGCCAGGAATTATTTTAGTCTTTGGATTTATAGCAATGAACAAGGAAGATGGAATCTCTGCACTAAGACATCTAGTGGAGGACCTCAAAAGAATACTCTTAACAATAAAGAGAATATAACACAAAGAATAAAATAAGTATCCTGGAGTGCTTACTCATATAAATACATCATTGAAGTATTAAATACATGGAGGAAGGGAGATGAACCTTTCTTAAATAAGAATTGCAATAATATATATAGCTACTACCCCATGTAGAAGGTGGAGCATAACTTCCTGCCTTTTGACTATGGCCTGGATTTAGTGACTCACTTCTAAAGAACCGAATATGAAATGGGAAAAAATAGTGACTTTATAGAGGAGAAACCTGGCAGACACTGCCTTAATTATGTGATCAAGGTTAACATCTCCAGGGATAATGCATGTTGATATAATGTATTCCTAATAACATGCCATATAAAAAAGCACTTAACCTCTGTGGTTGGGAGCCCTGGAGGCACAATGGTTAAGTGCTTGGCTGTTAACAGAAAGGTTAGTAGTTCAAACCCACCAGAGTGTCCGTGGGAGAAAAGACCTTTCAATCTGCTCCCATTAATATTACAGCACAGGAAACCCTATGAGGCAGTTCTACTGTGTCCTATAGGGTCACTATGAATAGAAATTGACTTGACAGCACACCACCAAAATGTCTATGATAAACTTCCCCACAAAATATAACTAATCTAATCCTGAGAAAATGTTGTCAGTGGCTATCAAGTGCTTAATTCATGGTGATTACATGCACAATGGGATTTGAAACCGAAACTTATATAGCCTCATAGTAACATGCAAGGTTCTGAGAACTGAACTCAAATTGAAGATGGGGCAATCTACTTTTTAGTGATACTGTCTCGGAAACCCAAGGAGGGGTCACTATGAGTCGGCTTCGACTCCACGGCACATAATAACAACAAATTTGGAAGGTGAAAATTTTGCTACTAAACTACCAATGCCGCATGAAAAAACATTAGTCAAAAGAAAACTGAAGAACATTCCACTCTCTTTAAAATTGTCAAGGTCATGGAAAACCAGGAAAGATGGAAACTGATAGATTAGGAGCTCTGGCAGCATAGTGCCTAAGGCACTTGACTACTAACTAGAAAGCTGGCGGTTCAAACCCACCAGCCACTCAGAAGGAAGGTTGGGCAATCTACTTCCGTAGTGATACTGCCTTGGAAACCCAAGGAGGGGTCACTGTGAGTCGAGGACGACTTCACAGCGCACAACAACAACAACATATTGAGTTGGTTCCTGGAACAGGAGAGGACATTGGTGAAATTTGAATACAGTTTGCAATTTGTTTAATAGTATAGTCCCAATGTCAAATTTTTACTTTTGACAAATGTATCATGGTTTCATAATACAATATGTTAGCATTTGGGAAAGTGGAGTAAGGGGTATATGGGAATACTTTATTATTTTTGCAGCTTTATTATGAATCTAAAATCATTCCAAAATACAATGTTTATTACAAAACACAAAAATAAAGCTAAAAACAAACCTAATTTGTAAAGGAATAATGCGTGCTGTGAATTAAATACAACACCAATCCAAAAGGGATTGATGTGGACAGGATACTATCTTACATAGGGTAACTGGGGAAGGTCTGAATTTGAGCTGAGATATGAATGATTTGAAGAAGCCAACCATGCAATGACATGGCTTGAATCCAAGAAAGAGTTAAATAGGAAGTCCTCAGAAAATATGAGTAATGGAGGGGTTCCAGACACCTTGAACACAGGAGACTTCAGATTTTGTTATGAAGCACCATCATTAAATTGACTCTGCATACAATTTCTTGTTTCTAAATTCTCTCAGGAAGGAATCTGATGGGTCTACCATTGGTCATGTAAGTGTTTTTGTTACAATTAATTGTGACCAAAGGCTCAGGTTGTACGATAGCCAAGGCAGCTGTGGACCCATTTCTGGCATCTTGTATATGAGTATATGGGAAGCAGTTCCCAGGGAGCTGGCATCAAATTGGCTGTCATATAAATTATTTACTGAAGAAGACTCAATTTTTTAAAAAAAATGTTATGAAAAGTATAATTGTTTCAGAATAAGATCTAATCTCATCTTCCTTTTTCTCATTTTGAAAACAAAAAAATTTATCATGAAAAATAATGTGGAAAACAGCTAAGTAGTTTTCAGTCTGTTTTAAAACATCTCCGAAGAGTTGTCTTCTTGGATATATGTAGATTTATATATTTTTTATGTTTGCTTGAATAATTACACAAATCTTAACCTTCCGTAGCTATTTCTGATACAAAATTACAACAATGTGGGCCTGATGAAATTGAAATTGGAGGTGACTGTGTTCGTGTCACATTTTGTGTTTTTAGCAATTTTCTAAAAAACTACTAATTTCAAGAGCTTCATACCCTGAAAACAAGTAGTATATTGGGTAGAGTTTGGCAGTTTATCTCAATATCCTTAAAACTGTACATACATTTCACCCAAAACACAATAAGGAATTTAAAAAAAAATCATATTGTTGTATGTACAAAACAAAAACAAAAACAACACACTGCTGTTGAGTCGGATCTGACTCATAGTGACCTCTCCTTGGATTTCCGAGGTGGTATCTCTACGGAATTAGGTTGCCCAACCTTCCTTCTGAGGAGTGACTGGGAGATTTGAACTGCCAGCCTTCTGGTTAGCAGTCAAATGCCTTAGGCACTATGCCACCAGAGCTCCTATTGTTGTATGTAGTTATTCTATTTCCAAGAATCTACTTAAAGAAATATTTAAGGAATGCACACACACAATATTTGTAATAGCATTTCTTAATAAGAAATAGTGAATAAATAAATGGCAATTGTGGGGGCTCAATATTTAAGATGTATCCACAATGGCAAAATACTCTGTAAACACCATTAAAATGTAGGAATACATTTTTTTTTTTTTTTTTTGGTCATTAGTCATTATTCAAGGAGCTCTGGTAGCATAGTGGCTAAAAGCACTTGACTGCTAACCAGAAGGCTGGCGGTTCAAACCCACCAGCCACTCCTCAGAAGGAAGGTTGGGCAATCCTACTTCCGTAGTGATACTGCCTTGGAAACCCAAGGAGGGGTCGCTGTGAGTCGGGGCCAACTCGACGGCACATAACAACAACAACAACAGTCAATATTCATTGTATATTGTGGTTTGGTAATCAGATTATATAGTGCAATCTCATTTTGTTTTGTAGAAACGCTTTCATTGAAAAATAAACATGTAAAATAATTACACTGGTCCTGATTTTCCTCCTCTTTTCATTCTGTTTTTTTACTTTTTTATCTTTGTTTAATTGTAAAATTATTTCAAATATTAAGAAAAACTCTTATTGTAATAGTTATTTTTTATTCATTTATTATGATTTGGGTGAAAGAGCAAATTGGTTTTCCACTCAACAATCCATGCATATTCTATTTTGTGACATTTACTGCAATCCCCACATTATAACAGCATTCCTCCCTGCACCCACCTGTTTCCTTCCTCCGTCATTTTCCTCCTCTCCCACCGTCATAGCTCTGTTCCTGGGCAAATGCTGTCACCTTGATCTCATAAGCTTGATTGTTCTCATAAGTTCATACTCCTGATATTACTGTTCGTCTTATAGGCCTGTCTATTACTGAAAGTTGAGTCACAGGGGTTAAGTTCAGTTCCCAGCTTGAAGGTATATAAGGGCCATGGTCTCAGGGTTCCATCAGTCTTGATTAGATCAGTAATTACGCCTGGTCAGTTTTAAGATTTTGAGTTTAGTTTCACATTTCCCCTCACTTAACCTGGGACCTCTCTTGTGACCCCTTGCAGAGCAGTTGGCTGTGGTAGCCAGGAACCATTTAGTTATTCTGGTCTCATGGTGGTGGGTGCTGGGGTTTATGTCCTCCATTAGCCCTTTGGACTAATTGTTTCCTTGCGTGTTTGATTTTCTTCACTCTTCTTTGCTCCAAACAGGAAGAGCCCAATAGTTGCTCCTTGGATGGCCACTCATAAGCTTTTAAGACCCCAGTCGCTACTCACCACACAGTAGGATATAAAACATTGTCTTTATGGACTATGCTATGCCAATTGACTTTACTGTGTCCTGAGACTATGGTCCTGAGCCTATACCCACAGCTCATTCCCTCAAAGTATTTGATTGTGACAAAGATGCTTTCATGACTTGGTCCACTGTATGTTCTACTACATTTATGAACATATTTGAAGCAGATATAAATACATAGGTAAAGACAGCCTCTGTAAAACCTATTTGTGGGTACCTTCCCATCTCTGTTCAAATTGAGTGTTTACCTATGTATCCCCTCATCAATTACTGCTATTACTCTTACTGCAGGATTGTGGATGCAGTATCATTCACCTTTGTTACCTCTGACTCTTGTGCTCCTCCCTCTGTCTCCCACTGCCTTGATGGTTTTGTGCTGACCTCCCCCTTACTGTGTATTGCTTTTCCCTTCACCCAAGTTAATACGTGTCTACCCTCTAGTTGGTGATTGTCCTTCCCTTCCCTTCCCACCCATGGCAACCTTCAAAGAACAATTCTTTCTGTACGTAAACCTTTTCTTAACTTTTTACAGTGGTGGTCTCATATAATAATGTCCTTTTGTGATTGACCAGTTTCACTCAGGGTAATGCCCTCTAGGTTCATCCATGTTATGAGATGTTTTGCAGATTCGTCATTACTCTTTGACATTGCGTAATACTCCATGGTGTCTGTGTATCAGTTTGTTTAACCATTCGTCTGTTAATTGGCACTTAGGTTGTTTCCATCTTTTCACAGTTGTGAATAATGCTGCAATGATCATGTTGTTGTTGTTATGTGCCATCGAGTCGGACCCGACTCATAGCAACCCCTCCTTGGGTTTCAAGGCAGTATCACTATGGAAGTAGATTGCCCCATCTTCCTTCTGAGGAGTGGCTGGTGGGTTTGAACCACCAGCCTTCTGGTTAGCAGTCAAGTGCCTTAGACACTATGCTACCAGAGTGTGTATATATCTATTCATGTCATGGGTCTTATTTCTCTAGGAAATATACCTAGTAGTGGGATTGTTGGATCATATGGTATTTCTGTGTCCAACTTCTTAAGAAAGTGCCATACTGCTTTCCACAGTAGTTGCACCATATTACAGTCCCACCAGCAGTGTATGAGGGTTCCAGTCTCTCCATACCCTCACCAGCATTTGTTTTCTGTTTTTTTTTTTAACTTTTCTATTAATGGTGGGATTAATGAGAGGATATCTCACTGTTGTCTTGATTTGCATCGCTTTAATGACTAATGATCATAAGCATTTCTTCATGTGCTTATTAGCTACCTGAACATCTTTGGTGAAGTAACTGTTCATGTCCTCTGCCAATTTTTAAATTGGATTGCTTGTCTTTTATTGTTGTTGAGGTGTTGAAGTTTTCTATAAATTTTAGATTATTCCCTTGTCTTATATAACATTGCCAATTTTTTCCCCCGGAAAAATCCGGTTCAAGCCGGATTCAGAAGAGGACGTGGAACAAGGGATATCATAGCTGTTGTCAGATGGATCTTGGCTCAAGGCAGGGAATACCAGAAAGAT
>NW_006921706.1:1399621-1403388 GCF_000298275.1 Orycteropus afer afer
AGATGGATTGACACGGTGGCTGCAATGATGGGCTCAAGTATAGCAGGGATTGTGGGGCTGGCGCGAGATCGGGCTGTGTTTCGTTCTGCTGTTCATGGGGTCGTTATGGGAAGCGACTCGATGGCACTTAACAACAACAACAATTTTTTCCCCCAGTTTGTAGATTCTCTTTTTAGTCTTTTGATGAAGTCTTTTGATGCACATAAATGTTTAAGTTTTAGAAGGTCCCAGCTGTCTAGTTTATCTCTGCTGTTTGTTATTATAAGAATTCTTAAAATAAATCACTCTGAGTTCCTTTTCCATGCCTATTCCAACTGGAAATAGATTTTCCAGCATCCTTTTCTAGTATTCTTTAAACAAACTATTTTATTTGAAGTTCTCAGTTTAATAGACTCTTAGTTAGATTTAAATTCTTAGAATAATAAAGCAATATCCCTAATAAATATAACATTAAATTTTATATTGGCTATTGTCCACAGTAGGAGCTCTCGTTGCCTAGTGCTTAAGGCATTTGACTGCTAATTAGAAGGCTGGCAATTCAAAACCACCAGCCACTCTTTGAAAGGATGGTTGGGCAATCTATTTCCTTAGTGATACCGCCTTGGAAACCCAAGGAGGGGTCGCTATGAGTTGGATCCCACTCGATGGCAGTGTTTTTTATTTTTTTAGTTTATTACCCATAGTAGGTGTCTTAGTTATATAGTACTACTGTAACAGAAATAGCACAAATAGTTGGCTTTAACAACATAGTTTAGGAGACTGGAAGTTTGAATTCAGGGAGCTGGCTCTAAGGGAAGTCTTTCTCTGTTAACTCAGGGAGAAGTTCCTTGTTTCCTCAGCTTTTATTCCTTTGCTCCTTGGTATTCTTCAAGTGGGGCGGCATCTGTATTCCCCCATCTCTGCATGCTTCTCTATGCCTAATCCGCTTTTTTTATTTCTCAAAAGAGAGTGAATCGAGACACACCCTGCACTAATCCTGCCTTATTAATATAACAAAGAAAACACATTTCCAAATGGGATTATTAACCTCAGGTATAGAGGTTAGGATTTACAACACATAATTTGGAGGGTCACATTCAATCCATAACAATAGGTACGGATTTTTTTTTCTAATGTACCTATATTACAATAAAGTTTCCTTTCCTCCTTTAATGAATGATAAATCTCAGGTATTTGTTATGCTATTATGCATTTTATGCAATTAATTGAAGAAAACCTATACAAAATCATATACAATTTGGGGATGTAATTCTTGAATGAAAATACTGAGTTAAACAGCAGATTAAATGTCTTGATAAAATAGAATGTATACCATTAAACATATTTAATATTAGAACAAAGAGGTAACAATTGTGCATTTCAAGCAGAAATAATTTATCTGACCTAGTTTTTTAAAAATTTAAGTATATTATAACAATTTTTAAAAATATATTTTGCTGTAACCAGTGGTCAATTCAAACATATAGTTTACACTAGATAATTAATTGATTCAAAAATTTTAATTGTCATAAATTACTTTCTTTTTAGTCATTTATCATATTTTAATCCTAATAATCTCTTCCATAGAGAGTTTTTCCATATATGGAAATAAATTATCTTTTTACTTGGTTTTATTTAAGAATATTTTTTTTTTTACTCAGATACATAAGTTTTTAAAAAGTGACCATATGTCCAAAGATAGTCTATTATTTTTTTAAATTTGAATATACTGATTTGGCTTTAAAATGTTTAGCAAAACATTTATTAGTCAATATAATTTGGAAGCAATTAATTTGTTATTGGGATTTTGAAATATGCTGTCTAACAAAATGGCACTTTAAAATATTGGAAGTACATAAGATGTTTTTCCACCTTTAGGTTAAGATCTCTCAGAATTTTCCACAATCTACATGACAGGGCAGAAAAATTAATTATCATAAAATTACCACATACATAATAGAAAAATTACTTGTACATTTAAAAATATTTTTATATCTCATTTTTAAAATTCATCAGTTTTTTTCCCACTTTTGAAACAGAAAGAAACAAAATCTCATTTAGAAATATTTCAGATTTCCATATTTAATCTTGCAAATTCTCAGAAATTAAAAATAGTGAAATCTTTCTATGAGTTTCTAAGGAAAATGTCTAACATTTTTTAACCTCAGAAAAATGAAAAGAATAAATCTAGTGCTCAGTACTTGCTATATTACATTAAGACAGTATAACCATTCTTGCCACAAACACCTCTTTCAGTCCACAGTAATAGTGAAAATTATGAATCAAATAATAAGTCATTTGATTTTACTTTCCATGGCTATTTTTCTTTTTAACGTGGAATTATAATGTATTAAACCTTAGTTTCAGTTTTTTTTTTATCTCATCCATTAGAAAAGGTCGTTGTTCAACAGAATATTTTCATGTTCAAGAGCTAGACCTTTGAAGGGTAAACATAATCAGAATGTACTGATATAAGCTTCAGGAGATCGTTACTTGCTATCTATCAATATTGGAGTTATGTGGTAGTTAACTTTGTGTGTCAACTTGGCTGGGCCTGGTTGAGTGGCTGGGCAGCTAGATATAATATTCCCCATGATGAGACTGGTAATCAATTCCATGGTGGAATCTATTGTGAGCAGCTGAGTAGCTGCCTTAGGGATGTGGTCTGCTTCCTATATATAAGGAAAAGCCTTGAGAAAGCCTTCCTATATATAAGGAAAAGTCTCTAGCTTATGGCATGCTTGAACCCTGCAGGTAGCCGTATCATTGTTCAGCAGCCTGCCATGCTCTGCTGACCTTGGGACTTGCAATGGACTTGAATTAATGGCCTGCCATGTGGTTTGGTAACATTGGGACTGTGCCTTTTTTACTTGTCAACCTTGGGCTTGTCAGTCTCAGCAGCCAGCAGCTGTCCAAGTGAAGAAAAGCCTCTAGCTTCAGTGAGCTAGGAGCAGGAGGCACAGCTGAAGCCCAAGGTTGAGGGGCTTTTATCTAGCCCCTAGAGCCTGGCACTTTGAACTTGTACTTAAAGTCTCCAAACTATAAGAGATGTTCAAGCATCCTATTTGTGGTATTTTCCTGTCAGAGCGGCACTAGGTAACCAGAACAAGTGATTATGGGTCAAAATAAGATGTATTCTAATTTGTTGACAACTAGAGAATAGTCATTTTCCTAAATTTATTCCATTTTTCCTTACTATAAATCTCTGAATTACAATTTTCATGTGCTTTCTCTGTAACCTGGTTTCCATTTTTCCTTAAGATGCTCTTCTAAAAATTATGCCTTTTTTTCCCATTGGGTCAGCTGTCTGCCTCATTGCCACCACCACCTCCAGGAGGGCCAGAGGTTGTGGTAGAATTGATTGAGTCCAGGCTTTTCTGTAGGTGTGCCTTTCATATTTCCCCTACAAACAACTCTCCTGGTCTAGACTTTCTTCTCAAGAATTCAAAGAGGCACTGACACAAGAGACGTTCTTTTTTAGAACTTGATGGCATAAACCTCAGATTTGGGGACAGGATATATTTAATATCAATTTGTTTTTCTTTTCATGAATGTATCGATTTTTACAAATGGATTTTTTTTCATATCGTGAATACGGTTTTTGTACCCAGAATATAAAACACAAATATATTTCTTTTTTTTTTCTTGGTAATTGTGCTACTTATAGTGATGCTATACAACGACACAAATGGAGGCTGTACACGTGGACTTCACCAGATGGAACACACAGGAATCAGATTGACTACATCTGTGGCAAGAGGCGGTGGAAAAGCTCAATATCTTCAGCC
>NW_006921706.1:1405522-1409501 GCF_000298275.1 Orycteropus afer afer
GTGATGATGGGCTCAAGTATAGCAGGGATTGTGGGGCTGGCGTGGGATCGGGCAGTGTTTCGTTCTGCTGTGCATGGGGTCGCTATGAGTCAGAAACGACTCGATGGCACTTAACAACAACAACAACAATAGTGATGCTTGGGTGAGTCAGAATGTTAGTAATTATACATGAATTTTGAGCAGTTTGCTAATTAGTATTGATGAATCCTTAAAATTGTGTCTTTATGGTTTTAAAATGATGTGCTTTTATTCTAGAAAAATGTTTTAAATTTTTTTTTCAGTGATGATGCTACTTATTATCTCTTTCTAAATGCATTTTAAATGCAAAACCTACTAAACTTCAGTTTGAGGTTTGAATAAGTAATACTTTATAATGATGGATTTTTCTGTCAATTTTCAAGCAAGTTTTAAAAATTATTTATTATGTTCTATTATCTCATCCACCAGAATTGAAAGTAAGTATTTAAAGATAATTTACATACATTTCCTCCATTACCTTTTTGCTAAGTGAGTTGTTATCTATATTTATAGATAATCTATAGTGCTCCCATCTTTTTGTTGAAGAAACCACATGTACAAAGTGAAAGCCAAGAATTTTTTGCAGGCATTAAGGTAGGTAGCAATGGGATGGGTCAGAAATATTTTTCCTTCGTTGCTTTCTTTCCGCAAAAAATTGTGTGATCTATGATGTTGCTTGCTGAACTTCATTGTAGACTGAATCAAAATGTTGAGACCCAAGAGTCTATTTTTGAAGAATAATCCAGATAACCCTAAGGTGCACAAAATCTGTCTGCTCTTGTTACTAAACTAAAGTTGAAATATTCTTGGATTATTTCAGAAATATCTTACATTGGAACTGTATATAAGCTTTCTTCCTATAATTTATTCTATCTTGTAACTAAAAGTTAGAGTATTAATATTTAGTTATTGCATATTCAGGAAGACAAATACCAAGCCATGTACTAGAGCCCATTACTAGGATAGAAATGACACTGAGTGTTGGGCTATAAGGACAACAGAGATTAATCTAACTAAACAAACACCAGGGATCTTGAGAACTGACGAGCTGTTCTAGCAGATGAGCAGTGGTAATAGGGAATCCAGAAGTGGTAGGAGGAGTAAACCAGTACCAAGAGGGCTAGACAGGGAAGCACTGTGTTCTGGGAATTCTCAGCCATTTGACTAGAGTTTGTCCTGCCTCATCCCTAGTCCAAAGGAGCTCTGGTGGTGTAGTGGGTAAGGCATTTGGCTGTTAAACAAAAGGTTGGCGGTTCAAACCCACAATCTGCTCTGTGGAAGGATGATGAGGCTATCTACATCTGTGAAGATATACAGCCTTAGAAACCCAATGGGGGTTGCTATGAGTCAGAATCAACTCGATGTCAGTGGGTTTTTTTTTTTTTTTTTTTTTTGGTTTATCCCTACTCCAAGGACAAGATGGGATATTTGATAGATAGCAAAACTATGACTTAGGAATTGAATAAAGCTTGTTCCTGGATCAAGTCCATGTCTACAAAATAGGGACCAGGGAAAGGAGTGAGAAAAGTAGACTACGTTATCAGAATAGTGTAACCATAGAAGGATGAGGGACTACATTGTCAGACTAGTGTAACCACAAAAGGGGATGTGGAGAACTCAGACACTGGGAGCACAGGGAATCTATGTTTGTAAGCACTTGGTTAGCAAACAATGCCAGGGCCAGTAGTCAATCCTCAGGTACTTATTTCTTTTTGGCTAAGAAGGAATATTCAGTTCTAAGACAGCTATTTTGAGGGCTAGCCAAGACCCAAGACTACATAAAAACTTCCTGCCTCAAATTAGGATTGACCTGTGAACTGGGATAGGATCTGTCTTAGCATGCAGTACTCAGTAAACCCAGCTGTGGAAAATAGAGGCTAGGAAATAAGCTGAGAATTGAGATATTTCAGGTGACAACAATAAATTGATTTCTAATCCACAAATGCTTAGATTTTTAATTGAGTTGGTGAGTATTAATCCCTAAGAGTAAATAGACTCTTGTGGTGTGAGTCAGTAAAGATTAGTAAAACAAATAGGAGAATAGAAGAATCTGTCTTTTCCTTTCTTCACTGCCCACCATAGAACCAGACTACTAAAGCAGGCTCATATGAGACTTCCCTAACATGTGTTGGGGAACCAAATTGGTTCTAAACTTGGAGCAATGAAGCAACTCCATCTATTCTTCTGTGCATTGTTCATAGTCATAGGTTTGATTTTATTTTGTCTTATTTAAAAATTCCAGTGTTTGAGTTATTACCACAAACTCATTTAGCAAAAGATGAATTGTTGAAAAAATTATCTTTCAAAATTATTATATAAAAAATAACTTATGTTTTCGTGTGGGGACTTTTGGTAGATGGAGGAATAGGCAGAAAAGCTACACAGACCCTCTTCAACAAAGAAAAGAGAAACCAACTGACAGATACAGAAGATAATCCTGGAGCCCTAAGCTTTGAAAGGAAGTATACAGAAGTGGATGATGCACCAACTAGTGGGAAAACCTGAACAAAAACAGGACTTAAGAATAGGCTCCATTTGCCAAGGACAGCAGGGACATATGGGAGGCTGACAATGGGAAAGGAGACAGGTGGTGAGTGTATAAGTGCTGCCAACTAGCAAATAGAGGAGTACAGCACAGTACCTTGCTTATGTAGATAACATACAAACAAAACAAAGAAAATGAAAATCATGGGCAAGTCACTCCCACATACCATAACCAATTAAATAGAAACACAAAAATGTCTTGGAGACAATAGAGCATTGCAGTGAACACAAAGAAGCAAGATATACCAGGAGAAACAAGGGACCAGGACCCTGGTCAGACCCAAAACAGATCCCTGAGGAAGATACAGCATTGGAACTCCCTGAAAAGGAATTCAAAAGAATTAAATTTAGGTATCTTCAACAAATTGAGAGACAGATCAAGGAAAACACTGACAAAATTGAAGAAAACACAGAGAAAATCCTATAACAGTTTTGAAAGACAATGCAAGAACAAAATGACAAAATAAATGAAAAATTGGAAATGATACAAAATCTATCAATAGAAATCCAGAAGATTCATACTAAATTTTCAGAAATACATAAGACATTATATGGGCAAAGGAGTAGAATTGAATCAATGGAAGACAGAATTAGTGAGATTGAAGGCAAATACATCAATACTTCTATGGAAAGAGATCAATCAGAAAAAAGATCAAAACAAAATGAAGAAACCCTAAGGTTCATGTGGGATACCATCAAAAGGAATAACCTACATGTAATTGGAATTCCAGAACAGGAAAAGACAAATAAAACCACAGAAAAAATTGTCAAAGATTTGTTGGAAGAGAATTTTTCTGGTATGATGAAAGATGAGAATATATCCATTTAAGAAGTCCAACGAACCCCAAAAGAAAATCACCAAGACATATAATCATCAAACTCACCAAAGCCAAAGACAAAGAAAGAATACTGAAAGCAGCACAGGAAAAATGAAAAGTTACTTACAAGGGGCAACCAATAAGACCAAGCTTAGATTTCTTGGCAGAAACCATGGAGATGAGAAGACAATGGGATGGTATATATAAAACCCTGAAAGAGAAAAATTTCCAACCAAGAATTATGTACCCAGCAAAATTGTCTATCAAATACAATGGTGAAATTAGGACATTTCCAGATAAGCAGAAATTAAGGGAATTTGTTAAAACCAGACCAACCTTACAAGAGATGCTAAAGAGAGTCCTTTGTACAGAGAAACAACAATAGCAAACAACTGACCATTAATACACATGGTGACATAACCCAGAAAACAACCCAGCTATGGAAGTATCCAAAGTAAAGAAGCCTACAAGATTGTAAACAGGGAACCAGAGACATCAATTGACAAATGAGGACAACTACAAACCAAAAAGAGGGAAAAAATTGTGTTCTTACAGAACTTCTAGATGGTAGGGAAAACAGGACTCAAAATAGGACTGGG
>NW_006921706.1:1413476-1421005 GCF_000298275.1 Orycteropus afer afer
AAAGAATTGGCCAGGGAAAACCTTATGAATAGCAAAGAAAAAAGAGTACCAGCACAAATATTTAGCAAATACTAAAACAATAGCAATGAAGGAAGTGATAACACAATTCCTAAAAAAAACAAGCTCAGCACAGAAAATTATATGGAACAAAGAATTCAACACCATGAAAAAGCACATAACAAAAATGACAGCAACAAATTCATACTTGTTGATAATTACATATCTGGCAAGGGACTTATCTCCAAGATTTATAGAAAACTTGCACACCTCAACAGCAAAGGAATTAACAATCCAATTGAAAAATGAGCAGAAGACATGAATAGACACTTCACCAAGGAGGATTTTCTGGTGGCCAGCAAATAAATGAAGAGATGTTCACAATCATTGACCATCAGAGAGATGCAAATCAAAACAACAAGATACCATCTCATCCCAGCACTAATGGCAAAGTTCTACAAGACAGAAAATAACAAATATTAGTGATGATGTGAAGAGATTGAGACTCTCATACACTGCTGGTGGAACTGTGAAGTGATGCAACCACTGTGGAAAGCAGTTTAGCAATTCCTTAGGGAGCTGAAATTGGAGATACCATTTAACCCAGCAATCCCATTACTAGGTTTATATCCTAAAGAGGTCATTGCCACGACAGGAACAGATACATTCACACCTATGTTCATTGCAATACTATTTACAATAGCAAAAAGATGAAAACAGCCTATGTGCCTATCAATGGAAGAGGGGATGACCAAGTTATGATACGTACACACAATGGAATGCTATGCAGCACTAAAGAATAATGTAGAGTCTGAAAAACACCACATAACATGGGTGAACTTGGAAGACATTATGCTGAGTGAAATAAGTCAATTACAGAAGGACAAATACAGTATTAGTTCATTGTTGTGGAGGGTCAAGGAAAGGAGGGAAACTTTCTTTGTTGGTTGCCAGGGTTGGGAGGGGAGGGAGGGGAAGGAACACTAAAAAAAAAAAAAAAAAAAAAAAAAAAAAAAAAATGCATTGACCCATGTCACTTTAGTTTTGTGTATTTCACTGTACATAAATTATATTTCAATAAAATGCATTTTAAAAACAAACAAAAAAAGCAAACCTGTGAAGTGGCCTAACTAAAAACCATGTTTTAAATGCTTATGCCATTTTAAAACTGACTAGATTTTGATGTGATCATGGGGCGAAAAAAATAAAGGAACCCTTTAGGAAAAAAAAAAAAAGTTATATTTTAACATGACTGCTCTATATATTTTCTTGTATCGGTTGCAACCTGAACTGAGCACTATATCAGAAGATGGGAAAGAATACCAGTTGAGAATAGAAAGCGTAATTCCTATTGCTTATTTTGAATTCAGTGAGCTTGGTATGGAATGCCAAATCTAATTAAAACTGAAAACTGTTGATCAAGATAATATGCTACATTCATTTAAATGTATTATTGGATCTAAAATAATTATTAAAGCTTTTTTTCCCTCTAGAAAATATCACTGAAATATATGCATGCAATTAATCCTGTTGCAAGTTTATGTCAAGTTATAGCTGAATCATAAAATAATACTGTGCTAAATTTGTTACTGCCAAAGCAATTTACTTTTATCCAAAATTGGTCTAATGTATAAATAAATAATAATAATAATTCAAAGCAACTTAGTACAGCAATTGTTAAGTACTTGGCTGCTAATCAAAAGGTCAGCAGTGTGAACCCACCAGTTGCTCTGCAGGGAAAAGACCTGGAGATCTTCTCCCATAAAGATTATAGCCTAAACACCCAGTGGAATAGTTCTAGTCTGTCATATAGGGTCACTGTGAATTGGAATTGATTCCACAACACACAGCAACAGCAATTCAGAGAGTAGCTGCTTCTGCCTCCCTCTCCTGCTTCTCCTTTTTTTCTTCCACCTTGTTTTTCTCTTTGTTTTGTCTTCATAGATTGAGGAACAAACTACTTTTTCAGATTTCCCAAATCATCCCCACTAAGGACAATAAAATGTTATATTAAAAGTTCTAGTTATAAGATCCAACGTGGATCTTACAAATCATTCTTCACACTTGTCTCCTTAATGCAAGCTTATGTTTGGGATACTCTTTTATTTAAATTACAGATTATATAGATGCTATGATGCATGGCTACATATATCTCACTGACCTAGACATGTAGAGAGAACCAAAGTCCTAACACAGAAAAGTCCAACACAGTAGAATATGAGAAGATAAACAGTGTTACAGTCTTGGTAACAGCCTGACTTTTTCATGTCTCAATTTCATCTGACTGAGCTAATTGCTGATATCTTACAAGCTTTTCTTTGGTGGGTTCAAAAGTATTAGTTATTTCAAAGAAAAACAAATCTGTAGGTTCTTCTGTTATGTTATATGCCATCAAGTCGGCCCCAACTCATAGTGACCCCTCTTTGGGTTTCCAAGGCAGTATCACTACGGAAGTAGATTGCCCAACCTTCCTTCCGGTAGGTTCTTCTAGAAGCCCCTTTATATAAACTCCTTTATATAAGGAGGCAACAGTAAATTCAGAAGCAGCCTGTTTAGCAGCAGCAGCAGCAAGTTTATTTCTTTTAATTTCTTAAAATTAAAATAGAAAAGTTGAGGACATTCCCTTTGGTTGGTGCATCTGTATTTTAATTACAGCAATTTCAGAAGGGAACAAGGCATTGGAAATGTCTGCTACTAGAATGTTATTTTTAATAGTATGACTGTAAGCTCTGGTAGCATAGTGCCTAAGACACTTGACTGCTAACCAGGAGGCTGGCGGTTCACACCCACCAGCCACTCCTCGGAAGGAAGGTTGGGCAATCCTACTTCCGTAGTGATAACTGCCTTGCAAACCCAAGGAGGGGTCACTAGGAGTCGGGCCGACTCAATGGCAAATAACAACAACAACAACAACATGACCATAATAGATTAGAAACCCTCTTTGTTTCCATATAACATACCATAATCATGAATAACTCCAAACACATATTTTGAGTCTGTAAAAATATCCGTGGAATTCCCATTAGCAACTTTATAGGCTTGAGTAAGAGTAATATAAATTCAGCAGGTTGGGTTGAAGTGGCTTTGGGAAGTGGGTGGCTTTCGAGAACTTTGGTAGAAGTAGTAATAGTGCAACCAGGCTGATAATGAGAGTCAGGAGTTGGTTTTAAGTAAGAATTATCTGCAAATAATATCATATAAGAGTTTGTCAAAGGAATTTCCTTTAAGTTACTATGGGAAGTCTAAAACTGCTCAGTTGTTGTTGTTATTTGCTGTCGAGTCGGACCTGACTCACAGTGACCCATCCTTGAGTTTCCGAGGCAGTACCACTACAGACGTAGATTGCCCAACCTTCCTTCTGAGGAGTGGCTGGTGGGTTTGAACTGCTAGCCTTCTGGTTAGCAGTCAAGTGCCTTAGCCACTACGCTACCAGAGCTCCCAAAACTGCTCAGTTAGATCTAAACAATTATGGGAAGGACAATTGCCTTCATCCATTATAGGAAGAAGAGTGCCTGGGTTTGAAGTAGCCAGTGTATTTGAAAGTAGCCACTAATTTGAAGCCACTAGAAGAAGGACCTCATATGAAATGAGTCATCTGGCAGTTAAATATTGGGTTAAAGCAGAAGTAAGTAAAATATGCATAGCATGAGATACGTACACACACACACACACACACACACACACACATATATATATAAAATTCCCCAAACTATATCTGCAATAGTTTCTACCAATTTTACAGTAGCAGCTAGGGACCTGAGGCAAGTGGGGGTAGCTTCTAGCAACAGAGTACAGCTGCAGGCTGTAATAACCAACAGGCCTATTTTGTCCTTGTGTTTCTATGTAAGAACACTTAATGCATTACCAGAAACTTCATGTACTGAAGAGAAATCCAAATGATAGCTAGGGACCCTGAAGTGGGCATGTTAGTTAAAGCTTCTTTTAATGTGGTTATCACCACTTGATCTTCTGGGGTGAGATAGAATGAATCAGGTTCAGAGGTCTTTAAATATTTGTATAAAGGGTGAGCCATGAGAGAAAAGTTAGGAATCCAAGTTTGACAATAGGCACAGAGAACCTAAAAATCCCCTTAATTATTTCTTTGTTTCAGGTAAGGGGACAGCTGCTCTTGAGTGGAGAGTAGCTAAAGCAAATGGAAGAAATGACCAGATAAAAAAGCTAAACAGAAGATTTCAAAGAGCAGCTCGAGCAGACAAAGCCAATTACTATAATGAAATGTGTAAAGACCTGGAGTTAGAAAGCCAAAAGGGAAGAACATGCTTGGCATTTCTCAAGCTGAAAGAACTGAGGAAAAAAATTAAGCCTCGAGTTGCAATATTGAAAAGATTCTATGGGAAAATATTGAATGATGCGGGAAGCATCAAAGGAAGATGGAAGGAATACAAAGAGTCACTGTACCAAAAAGAACTTTTTTGGTACATTTGGTAGATCTTCATCCATTTCAGGAGTTGGCATATGATTAAGAACCAATGGTATTGAAAGAAGAAGTTGAAGCTGCACTGAAGGAATTGGCTAAGAACAAGGCTCCAGGAATTGAGGGAATACCCATTGAGATGTTTCAACAAATGGATGCCCCACTGGAGGCACTCACTCAGTTATGCCAAGAGATTTGGAAGAGAGCTAACTGGCCAACTGACTGGAAGAGATCATATTTGTGCCCATTCCAAAGAAAGGTGATTCCACACAATGTGGAAATTATCGAACAATATCATTAATATCACATGCAAGTAAAATCTTACTGAAGAAGGTCAGAGTTCTCTGTTTCTCAAAACCAGCTAATATCTCTAAGATTCTGAGACCCTTAGGAATGACCTAAAAACCAAAGAAACTTATGTTCCATTTTATAAAAATGGGAAAGAGAAAGGCAAATCTTACAGTGAAATTCAGGGAGCTTCTACTCAAAGAGAGCTAAGGCTCAGAACCAAGAGTAACTCTTGAATCTGCCATGGAGATGGAAGGCCCTAAAATGACCCCACCCAGTACCATTGGCCCAAATCTGCAGCACCGTGGAAGTTGCAGAGGCAAATTCACCATTGGATCCCTTTGTGGCTGCCAAGAAATGTCATTGCAAAGCACCAGCCTTTTATTATGAGGTAAAAACAAAGAGTTTTATTGAATGGTAGAGAGATTCATGAATTGGAGACACGAGCACCAAGGCAGATATTATAGAGTTACAAATTGCAAGGAGAGAGAGGTTTTTATTGAGTGGGGTGAACAAAGGGCTATATGCTCACAGGCACCAGGGATTACATGACAAAGAGTTACAAGGAAGTGGTTAAACTACAATCCTTCTCGATATTACCGTTTCTATTTTCTAACCTTTGGGAATATAGTGACCAAGGCATTATTCTTGGATCAAGCTGCACAAACAGTCTCACTAAACATCTTTTAACAATTCCTCACACAAGCTAAAATCTTGAACTTTGCTCCTTTTGGGTTACAAGCAGTTAAACTTTTATAAGAAGTTGAATTGTCATTTCATAGCAGATGAAGCAGAGGTTTTAGGCCAAGCTACAGTTTGATTAAAAATGGAGTTTAATTTAGATCTGGGGCAGCCATTTTAGTCATGCCAAGTGCCGCAGTTTTGAGGTTTGCTTACTCAGATGAAATTAGACCCTCTCTCTCAGACTGACACATACTGTTTAATCTACCTCTACAAAGCATATTATTCATAATGTACTACAGTTTATGGGATAAATAGGGAAGAGGACAATATTATAGATGTTTACAAAATTATATGAAGCCGAGATCTCCTTCAAGTTATAGATGTACTTTAAAATAAAATCACATGCTCTCAGTACTTTCAACAATGCAAACATTCCTAAATATATTCCTACATTTTAGGATGAATTTACATGTTTTTATTTTTTGTCAAATGAAAAAAGTTTTTTTTTTTTTTCCCCCCCTGGAGAAATATTTTCTGGATTTCATTCTGGATATTCCTTATCTCATGTTCTTTAAGTATATTGCCTTTAACTTTCTAATTTAATAGAGAACAAATTGCAGTCTTTTAATGTATTTCTAAAAGACTATGCCAATTTGCACACGTTTTAAAGAAAAGAATTCTTGGCGCTTATACCACGTACCAAGAAAATGGTGTCAGAGGCTAGGTCTAGGCCAGATATCCTCCATATTCACCTTAATCAAAAACAAAAACAAAAACAAACTTACTGCCAGTGAGTTGATACAGACTCATAGCAATCCCTTGGATTTCCAAGGCTGTAAATCTGCAGAAGTATGTTGCCTTATCTTTCGTCCATAGAGTGGCTCATGGGTTTGAACAACTGACCTTTTGGTTGGCAGCCAAATGCCTTAACCACTACACTACCAGAGCTCCTTATATTCATCTTATGGAGCTGGTTGGTAGTATGCATGTTTCTGTTATTTTTCATGTGCATGGGAAGAGTAAGTATTTTCAACAAAAATGCATAATGAGAAACAATTTTTCAGGGATTTTGAATTTAGAGTAGTGTACCTATAACTGATAACAGGACAGCATAAGTTTATACCTAAAAAGATATATGGGAGAAAAGGAGATGGAGTTTTTAATGTTTTAATGGCTTTTGTCTTCCTCCTAGATTCTCAGAACTGTGTAATTATTAACTGGATATGATAGCAGAATACACACACACACACACTTCCTTTATGGCAGTTTTGTAATTATGGGTTCGGGATAATCTGTTCTTTCCTTTTTTTTTTTTTTTTTTTAAGCTTAAACTATCTCTAGTTTATTGAATTTATACAAATTCATGGAGTTCCTTCCTTCTCTTTTGTTACTATGGATGAAATATAAATGCATTCCCTAAGAAAGATTGCAGAAATACCTGAGCCTAGGGCCAAATCTTAGGGAGAAAAAAAATCAAATTATAGTGTTTCTTGGTGCCAGAATTAGTTTTTTTTCTTCACTGTAATAAGATGTGTTTTGTTTATTGCTTTTGAATTTCATGCAAGTGTACATAGTTTTATTAATGTAAAGAAAATATCCATTTTATGCATATATTTGTATATATCAAAGTTGATTAGTTATTTGTAAAGATCACATAGAGTTCAATAGTTTTTGCTTTATGTAGACAAAACTTGCAATCATATTTTTTTAAGAAGGGGAAAATAATTTAAATACAATCTCTCTCAATTCGGTGTTCCATGTTGATTGAGTTATTATATGGTTTGGTTTCCTCAGGAAAATTTTAAATGCAATTTTTCATTAAAATAGGTAAAGAACAACCATGCTTAAATTTGGCACTCTCTTCCTGTCACATGGGCCTTCATCAGAATCATCCTGTGATAATGGAGCCTATAGCCATATTTTGTGTACTACACTACTCTAACAGATTTTTCTTGAGATGGAGATAGAATTATAAACATTTTGGTGGAGCCTATAGTTAGTGAGGATTTCCTGTGGAACAGCTACATCCCAGACAGCATCCAGGTTGACAAATTATAAAAACGTTTTAATAAATGAAACTTCAAAAGATGTGTATATCTTGTCACTATATATTGTAAAATTTACA
>NW_006921706.1:1421105-1457088 GCF_000298275.1 Orycteropus afer afer
TAGTTAAAATTGCTTTGCTTTTAAGATCAGAGTGAAGGATGTCCCAACTGTTTACTGCTGTTCATTTACTGATCCTCATGTAATTACATTTGATGGCAGGTAATTTTCTGAAAGTTTTCTTTTAGTAGATTTTGTTTTGGTTTTTGTCATTGTTTTGTTTTGAACACCATACTATTTTATTATTTTTTATTCTATTTCACTAAAAAATCACAAAGTGAAGGTATGTATGGATATCGCTGGCTTGTTTTCAAATACTAATTTGTGTGTATACAAGTTTTTGGCTTGAGATTTATGAGACTGTATTTATAAAAATGAAAATTATTGCAAAAGTAGATGATCATCTTTGACCTTTTATTTATTTTTAATAACGAATAGATTATTTGCTTTAAAGATATTTATTGAGTTACATTTTTATATGACATTAAAATAAGCTTTAAGGTTTAGGCAAAAAGAGTAAGCTAACACATTAGAATTAGTTAAACAACATCAACAAACCCTTCTAGTTGCTATGTTGAGTCCATCCTGACTCCTGGCAACACCATGTGTGTCAGAGTAGACTGTGCTCCATAAAGTTCTCAGTAACCAATTTTTCAGAAGTAGATCAGTAGATGTTCCTTCTGAAGTGTGCACAAACCTCTTTTTGGTTAGTAACTGAGAGAATTAACCATTTGCTCCACCAAGGGACATGGAGATTTGTTTAATGCAATTCAATTCAAGAAGATTAATTGTGCAGCAACAAAGTGGCAAACCATGTAGTAAGTTCTGGGGTATGGCATGAATAAAACAAGTATTTTCTGACTTTACCATTCAATAGGTGAAGAGAGATATAAAAATGATTAATAAATATCTGATGAAGATATGTGCTATGATGAAAACTAAAGCAGGGGTAGAATTAAGGGTTGCAAGCTATGTTAAAATAGAGTTGTTAGAGAAAACCAGAATGCGATGACATTTGAGCAAAGACTTAAAGAAGGTGAGGGAGATAGCCATGAGCACACAAGGAGAAGAGCCTTCAGCAAGCCTGCCCTCTTTGAGGAGACAAGGAAATGAAGGGAAAGAGCAGTGGTAGAGATTTAGGTGTTTATCACCACTTTGTTTTTTTTAGTTCCATACAAATCAATGCTTGTAATACGGAAAGCTACTGGAAATTTAGACATTTCATTATTCCATCAAAATATATTAAATGCCTATGAATATATTTAACAATAAATATTTTTGGTTGAAAGGTTATTATTGTGATATTTATACCTGTTCTTACTGCAAATGACTTTTGTTAATGATAGAGATTATGATAATTTCAAGACTGGGATATTTGTGTTCTATAAGAGAATGTCTTGTGATTTTGAAGTCCATGTACGTCAATGGGACTGTGGAAGCCTTCACTATCCTATATTATGTAACTGTGAATTTGTTGCCAAGGAAGGAGGTGACGTTGTTACTTTTGGTATGTGAAATGGCCATCTACATTCATCATAGCCATATTTATTTGTAAAAAGGCAAGATATAACCAGCAATATCAAGATAAGTGAAGCTTACTTAGGAAGAAAAGTCACAGTATATATGATTCTTTACTATTAAAAATATTTCTCCTTTTTCTCTACAGTAAAAATTAAAATCTGAATGGCCATTCAATTCTTTTAAATTTTGTTTTGTTTTGTTTGTTATTTGCTGTCGAGTCGGCCCTGTCTCATAGCAACCCCTCCTTGGGTTTCCGAGGCAGTATCACTACAGAAGTAGGATTGCCCAACCTTCCTTCCGAGGAGTGGCTGGTGGGTTTGAACCACCAGCCTTCTGGTTAGCAGTCAAGTGCCTTAGCCACTATGCTACCAGAGCTCCCTTCTTTTAAATTAGTATCTATTATTTTTTTAATAGTTTTTTTAAGAAAATGGTATTTAGACTTAAGTCTGATCTTAGAAATATATCTATATTTTCACCTACCACACACAAACAGATACAACATAGTTAAACTTGGTAAAAAACTGAACTGCCTTATTTAAGATTTTAATACGAAAACTTGGTGTATTATTCATAAAAATTATTTTGATCCTGTCTAATACATAGTACAATAGAAATGAAACACAATTAATAATAAATACTCAAGAATAGCCAATCAATTTGAAAAATAAAGAATGGAAAGTCCAGAAATAGACCCAAGACTGTATGTACTCACTAATATTTTTTAAAGATGGTATTTCATATCTGTGAGCTAATTATTCATATCCATATTATCTTCCAGAAATGTAAATTCCAGATGAATAAAATTTAAAAGTAAATGAAAGTACTAGAAAAGTGGAGGTGAATATGTTTATAATATTGAGGTGAGCAAGAATTTTTAAAGATAACATTATATATGTGAATGCATATTCTGTAAAAATCTGATCATAAACAAAATGCAAATCAAAAATTGGGAAAATATTTGCAACATACAAAGCAAATGATCAATATAGAAAACACCATTACACATAGCTAATATATAAATCAGCACTCCAAGAAAAATGAGCAAATAATATAAATGGCGAATTCACAAAAGAAATAAAACTGGCAATTATGCCCCAAAATACAAATAACTAAAAAAATGTGAGACTTATTCAATCTCATAAGTAATCAAAGAATGTAGATCAAAACAATGCTGATATTTCAACCTAAAATCTCACTAGAATTTATCAAAATTCTAACTCTCAGTTTTGGTGACAGTGAAGGGTTATAAATATTTCATATAACACAGTCAAGAACAGGAATTGTTAGCCTTCCCAGACAGTATTGTGGAATAGAGTGTGTTTATAGAGGTAAAGAGGAGCTCTGGTAGCATAGTGCTTAAGGACTTGACTAACCAGAAGGTTGGCGGTTCAAACCCACCAGCCACTCCTCAGAAGGAAGGTTGGGCAATCCTACTTCTGTAGTGATACTGCCTCGGAAACCCAAGGAGGGGTCGCTATGAGTTGGGGCCGACTCGATGGCACATAACAACAACATAGAGGTAAAGAGATAGAGAGTGACTATGCATGTCATTTTACCAAAAAATCTTACTTCTGGTAATTTATTGTAAGAAATAATGAATGATGTGTATAAACTCATATATGTGCATTGCATCTCTCCTTGTAAGAGGAAAAAGTTACAGTTAACGAGTGATCAATAAAAGTGTTGAACTAAACCCTATACATAATGATAGGTCACATAATAAAATCCTTTTTAGTCATTAAAATGATGGAGTAGGTGTGTATTTATTGTCAGACAAAGATATTTATGAAACATTGGAGAGGTTTTTGAAGGATTTGCATCAAGATCTTAACAATAGCTACTTCAGGTTGAGTAGGAATGTAAAGTTTATTTGTTTGTTTGCTGTAAAAATAAATTTTCTGTGATAAACACATGATGTGTTTATAAAAAAGAAAACAGCACTATTTTTATTAAAAAAAAGAAAAGAAAAATTAGAGTGTCTGAGGAGCAAACACAGGTCGTCAATCTTCAGTGGTTTTTGGAGGAGTTTTCCTACAGGCCAGTCCAAGTCCCTGGTCAAGAGGAGGCTAGGGTCCTGTAGTGGATGAGGTGTATGCTAGAAGACAGAGGCTGTTAGGATCATCCAACAAGCTCCCTTGTTCTGATTCCACATTCACCAATCTTCTGGTCATAATTTGGCTTCTGCTTCTATTTGTCCATTGGCAGCAAGAAAATGCTGATTTGCCACAGGGATTTTGACTTTCTGCAATTGTATTTTCAAATGTATAGACTGTCAGTATGTTGAACATGTTATCAGAAGGGACCAGTCCCTGGAGAAGGACATCATGCTTGGTAAAGTAGAGAGTCAGCGAAAAAGAGGATGACCTTCAATGAGAGGCCGCAACAATGGGCTCAAACATAGCAACAATTGTGAGGATGGTGCAGCAACCTACAGTATTTCGTTCTGTTGTATATAGGGTCACTATGAGTTGAACCAACCTGATGGCACCAAACAACTACAACACAGTCTAGTTCTATATTAAATCATTATAAAACACATTACTTGGTAAACAGTACCCCCAAGAGTATAATTATTTTAATTGGGTAAAATATTTCATATTTGTTAAAATTAAAGAATAGAGTAGTGAACAATATATTCAAAGAAGGTTGAACATAGAGATTAAATGTCAAGCTAGCAAAATGCAAATATCCATTATTTTGACATAGAGTCCTAGAAAATTTATAAGCTCAGGAAAATCAGTATTTTATTCTCTCTTTATATCAAAGAGATGAATTAGTCTCTTTCATATTTCTTAATTTATAATGTTTTATTAATGTATACTTAATATTGTTGAAGTACCTTTTACTTCCATGTTGGCTATTTCTGTATTTCAGATCTGGTTTACTTCTGGAGCATTTGTCCATGCTGATCTTAGTAAAAAGGGCATGAATTTAACAATCAGGGCCCCGAGTTCAGATTACAGAAACATGTTGGGACTTGGTGGCACCTTTGATGGAAATCCAGAAAATGATTTCATGATAAAAACAGAATTGAAATTGATAAAAATGTTTAATAGTTTTGTTACTTTTATTAATGAATGGAGGTAAGAAAATAAATTGCTTTTCATTAGTGATTGTATTTAATCAAAGACTTAAAATGGGTGGCAAATGAATTATCTATTTTTTTTACAACAATATTGGGGAAAAAGTTCTTGTCCAAATGACTGTTGCTTTCTGTTTTCCATGTGGAAGACTTTTACCAGGAAAAAGCATGTTTGATACAATGCCAATTGCTCTGACATCGCCTGGAAAAACATTCTATTGCAGCTATTCAGTGGACACTGCTTCCGTGCATCCTTCTTCTAATCTTCTGGACAATGTTTCTCAATCAGAAATTGTTTCAGATTGCAAAGATATTGACCATGTGAGATTCTCTTCTTTGATACCAGAACTGGTTGTCACCTCTGAAAATATTAATTCAAAAGCTCTTTTCAGAGGTATGAGCAAGTATACATCTGAAGAAGAAAATAATTTGAATTCCTTTCCTCCAGAAAAAAAACATGTAAACCTAATCAAACTAGACTTAAATTTACAAACACATCCTGAGAATGAAACACAAGAGGCAACAGCAACTTTGGACGATGGGAGATACCCACAGGACCAGGGAAGCCACATCCAAGAAATGAGGTGGAAGCCACAAAATAGATGGAAGTGGCAAAACTTTTATGTGTTTCTTCCTTTGTTTGCTTTTCAAAGTGTCAGCCAAACTGACCTAGAAAAGTTTGACTATTTTTTTCCTGAGGACCATGCTTATGATATCCAACAAGAATTTGTTCCTTGGCCCACACCTTCTGGACTCACTAAACACAACTCCTTGGCACTTTGTCAGCAAACTCTAGCCAACTCCAGCATAGGAAGATTTTGTCTTGCTTTACTTGGCAAGAGATTAGACAGTGCTACAGATATGTGTGCTAAGGATGTACAGTTAAAAGATGATCTTGGATGGGCAGAAGCAGGTGTTGCCCTTTTAGAAAATGAATGTGAAAAGAGAATTTTGGAAGAAGGAATATACAATACAGAAGAACATGGCTAGTTGACTGAAGACATTCTCTTGGTATTAAAATGCTCCAATTTATGCAGTGGCCACGGGCAGAGTATGGAATGGGCTGTGCGTGTTCTCCAGGCTTTAGCTCCTATGATTGCATGAAGTGTATGGTGAGCAAATACTCTCAAATGTTGATATTTTGTGCAGTATTTCATTATGATAACTTTGTTCTTTTTTTTCTTTCTAAATTTATTCAGATTATAAAGGAATAAAATCCAAAACTTTATTGATTAGTAAATTAATAGCTTTCCAAAACTTGTTATTTATCATAGAAACTGAAATCCTTATGAACAAGGAAGGGTGTTATGTGGCATGCAATGTATCTCTAAACTCATCCCCTTTTACTGTTGCTCTCATTCACTTTACTCAGACACTTTGGCCTCTGTGTTGCTCCTTGAAAGGGCCTGATTCTCTTTACCTCAGGACTTTTGCACATGCTGGCTTCTCTACCTGGACCACTGTTCCTCTGGATATCCCTATAGCTCTTTCTCTTATCTTTTTCCAGTAAGTATTCAAATGTCATCTCAGTGAGTCCTTTCCACTCACAATAGTTAAAACTATCTAACAAGTCAGATGTTTGATTTTTTTTGTTTATTGTCTCTCTCCCTGCTAGAATGCAAATTCCGGGAGGGCAGGGAATCTTGTCTTTTGTTCAGTTCTGTTTCACCAGCACCAGAGCAGTGACTATTACATAGTAAACAACAACAAAACAAAACAATAACCCCAAACTACTGCTGTGGAGTTGATTCCGATTCATAGCGACCCCTTCTTGGGTTTCCAAGGTGGTATCTCTACCTCCTTGGGTTTCCAAGGCAGTATTACTACGGAAATAGACTGCCCAGTCTTCCTTCTGAAGAATGGCTGGTGGATTTGAACCGCCAGCCTTTTGGTTAGCAATCAAATGCCTTAGGCACTAGCCACCAGAGCTCCTTATGTAGTTGTTGTTGTTGTTGTTATGTGCCGTGGAGTCGGACCCGACTCATAGCAACCCTTCCTTGGGTTTCCGAGGCAGTATCACTACGGAAGTAGATTGCCCCATCTTCCTTCCGAGGAGTGGCTGGTGGGTTTGAACTGCCAGCATTCTGGTTAGCAGTCAAGTGCCTTAGGCACTATGCTACCACAGCTCCCCCTTATGTAGTAGGTGATGAAAAATTATAGTTGAATAAATGAAAATGAATTAAGTATTTTATTCTTTGTCATTTATTATTTGTTCTTGTATATGTTTCATTGTTGTTGTTTGTTTTTATGTGCTGTAGAGTCAGACCTGACTCATAGTGACTGCTCATTGGGTTTCCAAGGCAGAATCACTATGGAAGTAGATTGCCCAGTCTTCCTTCCGAGGAGTGGTTCGTGGGTTTGAATTGCCAGCCTTCTGGTTAGCAGTCAAGTGCTTTAGGCACTACACTACCAGAGCTCCTATATGTTTCATTGTTGTTGTTGTTGTTATTTGCCTTCGAGTCGGCCCGGACTCACAGCGACCCCTCCTTGGGTTTCCGAGGCAGTATCACTACGGAAGTAGGATTGCCCAATCTTCCTTCCGAGGAGTGATTGGTGGGTTTGAACCGCCAGCCTTCTGGTTAGCAGTCAAGTGCTTTAGGCACTACGCTACCAGAGCTCCTATATGTTTCATTAAGAAATGTTAAATGAATAAAAATGTTTCTTGCTTTTTTTCTTACCTTAAGAAAATGTATCTGACTCTACTTCTTCTGTCATATATAGCCCCATTTTTCTGCTCCACTTTACACCAAAACTTCTCAAAATACTAAAATGGCAACAACATAAATTGCTAAAATTTACATTAGGGATTAAAATTTTAAAAATATATTATGTTGCTAACTACATTATATTTTGCATAATTGTTTCTCCTACAACTCATCTATATGTCACTAACCAAATGACAAAACCAAGGTGTGGACCATTCTAGTAATAATTTCTTAATACTTGTCCTTTATTGATATCAAAATATTGTTTTCATTATTTTTGAGGTCCCTCTTCTCTCTGTTTGCTTCTCTTTCCTTTATATCTTATGAGGTAAAAGATGTGACTCAAGCAAGGGTGTGACTTGAGTAAAAGTAATGACATATTAGTGACACTCATAGGATTTAAGTAAGATTTTGGGCTAGGTTTCAAAGAATCATCTTCAATTCAATGTGAAGTTACTAAACTGCAAGTATGTGAATTATGGAGTTGGTAAAAAATTAGATTTTGTAAATCATTCAGATTAATTTTATCTTTGATTAATTTTGTGTATCAATTAGCACCATATTCCTAAAGGATGAACAGGATTTCACAGAGATCTGACCAGGAAAATTATTAAATTAGTTAACCATAATGTTCTCTTAAGTCTTTAAAATATTTTTTGAGGTATTGGTCCACTATTTTAAGTCACAGTAAGAAATTAAAAGAATATCAAGCTTGATATGTAAACTTCTATATTTCCTAGAAATCAAAAACACAAGGAGTAGATACCCTTCTTTGTTAGCCAGGACACCCAGCAATAAATTTTAGGTGTAGAGTTATGAATATTTCCCTTTTATAAACCAAAAATATGAAGATTAATAAATCTTATTCCTTATATTTGCCTTAATTTTAAATTTAATACAGGAAAATTATAAAACAAAAATAAATTAGTGTTTTTTTCTTTCTTATGGTCTAAAGACAACCAAGATCATTCAATTTGAACATTGGTATAGGAAGCTCTGGTGGTGCAGTGCCTAAGGCATTTGACTGCTAACCAGAAGGCTGGCCTTTCAAACCCACTAGCCACTCCTTGGAAGGAAGACTGGACAATCTACTTCTGTGGAGATACCGCCTTGGAAACCCAAGGAGGGGTTGCTATGGCTTGGATCCAACTTGATGGCAGTGAGTTTGGTTTTGGTTTATGTTAAATTGTATCTTATGTTTGATAACTGTTCATATGATCTCCTTTCCTTTATTCAAATGGAATTTTAATCAGAGCTCTTTGGATTTAGAAAGTATTTTGCATGAATAAGCTGATAATTTGTCAACAAATCATAAGTTGACATTATGTTTATTTTTGATCTAAACTAATGAAGCCAAATGTGATTATGAGAATTTACAGGAAAACAACTATTCTTTTAAATTTATTCACAAAGAATATACTTGTTTAGAGATATATAAGGATAGAGCCTTTCTAAATGGCTAAATAAACCATGAACTATTTTAATCCCAATGAAGTGATGAGTGTGGATGTAACTTCAGTCATGCCCTCTTGTAAGGCTGTAACTGAAGATACATCCCACACTAAACACATAAACTGGAGGATAATTACATCAGATCAAATAATGGAAGATAACAACACCATACTGGGAATCACTCTGGCACACAATAGAAAAATATATGTATATAATTTGGTTCACTTCAATATTACCCAAGAGAGTGAATATTATATTGATCTTAGCAGAATGAATCATATGACATCACACCACAATTACGTGATTTACCTAGAGAGAAATTTATAGATTTATCTTCTCTTAGAAGGTGCATTTTGTTCTTTCATACATATTATATGCTGTGACATTTTTTCTCATACTACCCTCTTCCAAACATTTGATACATAGAAAATAACTATGGAGCACTACACAGCATTCTCTAATGCACTACACAGCATTATGAAAAGAAACAGATACATTTTCTTAACAAAACCAAGACTAGTATTTATTTTATATTATGCTGAAAGTTTTGTATCAGTCTCTCCTAACCTCAAACTCAATGCTGTTTTATTGTTGTTTAAATTCCTGAAATTTAATTATTTTTTATTTTTACTTTTTTAACTTTTTGTTGCAATTTGAGTGAAAGTTTATATAGGAAATTGGTTTTCTATTCAACTGTTTATTCATGATCTGTTTCATGACATTGAATGCAGTCTCCACAATGTAACAGCATTCTTCCTTCTTCCTCCATTTTCATTTGTCCTTCTTTTCTATCCATTCCTGGCTTTTGAGATTTATTCCTGGGTAAATGATGCCCTTTTGATATCATATGTTGATTGTTCTAATGAATACGTACCTCTGGTGTTACTGTTCACCATATAGAACTGTCTATTGTTTGGCTCAACATTGAGCCATGGGGTTGAGTTCAGTTCCAGGCTTGATGGGTGACTAAGGGGTATAGTTTCTGGGGTTCCATCAGACCAGTAAGCTTGGAAATTTTTATTATATTGAGTTTTGTTCCACATTTTTCTCCCATTTTGTCCAGAACCTTCTATTGTGATTCCTTTCAGAGTGGTTGGCAGTGGTAAACAGGCAGCCTCTAATTTTTGTGTCTCAGGGTCATGGACCCTGAAGTCCATGTGGTCCATTAGTCCCTTGGACTGATTGTTTTCTTCACTCATCTTTGCTCCGGACAGGAAGAGATCAATGGTTGCAGCTTAGATGGCCACTCTCAAGCTTTTAAGACTCCATTTGCTCCTAACCAAAGTAGGACATAGAACAATATCTTTGTGGACTATGTCATGCCAATTACCTTGATGGCTCCTGTGACTATGATCCTGAGCCACATGCCCAGCAATTCATTCCCTGAACATGTTTGGTTGTGGCTAAGTTTTCATCACTTTGTCCCCTGTTTGCTCTACTATACACATGGATATTTTTATAGCACATGCAAGTACATATGTAAAAATATCGTCTGCCAAACCTATATATGGTCAATGGAAATAGTCCCATAATGCTGGGATTTAAAGGCTCTTCTACCTTTTGATTCCTTCATTCAAAACTATTTAATCTGGCATTCTTTCAGAATCCTCAACTCCAACTGAATGGGGCCTATCCAAAGCCTTGAATCTGGTTTGTTTGAAATATAGCATGAAGTATTTATTTGCTCAGTAAGCCAGAACCTTCCTTCCTAGCTTCCAGTCAACATAAGTGGATTTCTGCCCACCATTCTAGTTTGCACTCCAATTTCCTATAGTTATTGAGTTCTTAAAAATGTAGTTTCTTGGATCATGCATAACTCTCATAATTCCTGTAGTATGAAAGACTAATTTTTTAAATGTTTTTATTTTGTAGTAATTTTAGACTTGCAGAAAGTTGCAAAAACAGTACAGAGAGTTGAAAGTTACCTTTCATCTAGCTTCTCCTAAATTTAACATTTTACATATCCATAATAATTAATACCAGAAAATTAACCTTGATACAATACTATTAACTAATCTTCCAATCCTATTCAATTTTGCCATCTGTTCAGTTAATACTACTTTTTTTTTTTTTTATTCTGGATCCTATCCAGGATTTCATATTGAATTTGATTGTCACATATCTTTAGTCTCCTTTTAACCATGGCAGTTCCTCAGACCTGTTTATCATTCATGTACTTGGAACTTGTGAAGAATACTGACCATTTAGTTTGTAGAATGTCCCTTAATTAGGGTTTGCCTGATGAATGCTCATGATTAAATGAGGTTATAAGTTTTTAACAAGAAGACCATAAACTGAAGGTGTACCATTCTCAGAGCATCCTCTCAGGTACTACATGGTGTGATACATCTTATTACTAATGATACACATTTTAATAATTTGCTTAAAGTGTCTTCCATGTTTGTCCTTTAAAGCAACTCTTTCTCTCTTTGTAACTAATGAATATCTGGTAGGGGGGTCTTTTAGATTATGCAAATGTACACTTGTTCTCATATTGTTGCCTGCTAATTTTAGCACTGATCTATAAGTTTTGCCTACAACAAGTGTCACTGTGGTGTCTCAATAAAGATGATTTTCTATTTCCATTTTTTCCTACATATATGAAATTTTATCTTTATCTATTTATCTATCAATTCTGCTGAAAGGAAGGATCTGATCTTTCTCCCCAATCTATTTATTCAATTATTTATTTATATCAGTATGGCTTAATTAATGTCCTTTTATGGATTATCATTCAATGCTATCAATATTTATTTTGCTGGTTAAAGTGTCCTGGCTTTGGTAATTGCAGGCTTAAACCTCTGGCTTCTGCTCTATTAAAATCCATGCTTCTCTTTTCATATTCTATTTCTTCCAGCCATATTGAATCACATTCCGTCTATGTCTGTTCCAAGGGTCCAAATGGCAAACTTCTTTTTATTTTTAGTAATAGAAATATCATTTTATTATGAACTTTTCCTTGACTCTGCCAGTTAGACTTAATGTTTTCTTTCTCAACCATTGCACCTTATTTGAATCTGTTATAGCAATAATAAAATTATATTTTATATATCTGCCTTTTCCTTTGTGGTCTCTTTTTGTTGAACTATCCTCTGCGCATAGTAGATACTCAAAAAATCTTAATGAACAGACAAAAAAAGAACTCTGTTTCTTCATCATTCTGGGTAACTCAAAAGTCATAATGTTGTGATCAAATCTATATGACCAATATTGGGAAGCTTCTTTGATTTGAGTCCTCAAGAAATCCTTGAGTCAGAAGAAGCAATTTATGTAAAGTAACTATTTAAGTCTTTCATTATTCTGAGTAAAACTCAGTATCAATGTGACTTTTATTTTCTCATTATATATCTTATTATATTAGACATATTTAAAAATTCATAATTTTATTATACATAATTCATTAGCAAAATATTTCCATAATTTACCAAGCTGAATTGTTTTCTCATTATACCTTTAGGGTAACAGCAGGGAATGGGTCCTTGGAGAACCCATCTATGCCCATATTTTTTTTCAAAAATAACAGAACTGTTGATGGTCAGTTGCCCACTGATGTCCAGCCGTCTGATACCATAGATCTGATGGGTGAGTAAGCAACTGTGAAGTGGCAAGTAAAGGTTAAAAAAAAATCCCCAAACACTACATATATAAAAAAACTAAATGAATATTTATAAATTAAAATTAAACAAATTTATGAGGCTACATTTTGAATAAATTTTCTTATACAACTACATTTTATAGGTATCTGATGATGGCAATAGATTTAGTAGTCCCAAAATAATGGTCATATATGATGACCAAGTTTGTGGTCTCCATGCAAATGACTCATGTACTATAAAGGTATGTATCTTTTCATTTATTTTCATACTTTCATAATAGATCTTTTCATTTTCCATGCTGCTGGTATATTACTTGTGGTTTCCACCTGCATATCAGCTAATAGAGAAAAGCTTTTCTCAAATTTATATAACTTAAAACTATATATAAACTTGAGAAAAGTTTTTCTCTATTAGAAACCCACCACTCATCTCTCAATTTGTTGTACTGTGGTGGCTTGCATGTTGCTGGAAACTATGCCACAGCTATTTCAAATATCAACAGGGTCACTCATGATAGACAGGTTCCAGTGGAGCTTCTAGACTAAGACAGACAAGAAGGGAGGGCCTGGCAATCTGAATTCTGAAAAAATTGGCCAGTGAAAACCTTATGAAAGGCAGCAGTGGAACATTGTCTAATATAGTGCTGGAAGATGAGTCCCTCAGGTTGGACAAAACCAACATCAAACTCATTGCCATTGAGTCAGTTCTGACTCATAGTGACTCCTCCTTAGGTTTCCGAGGCAGTATCTCTACAGAAGTAGATTGCCCAGTCTTCTGAGGAGTGGGTGGTGCATTTGAACTGCCAGCCTTCTGGTTGGCAGTCAAATGCCTTAGGCACTATGCCACCAGAGCTCCTAGCTTCCTCAGGTTGGAAAGCACTCAAAATATGACTGAGGAAGAGTTGCCTCCGCAAAGTAGAGTTGACCTTAATAACTTGGGTGGAGTAGAGCTTTTGGAACCTTCATTTGGTTATGTGGACAACTCAAAATGAAAAGGGACAGCTGCAAATATCTATTAATAATTGGAACAGAGAATGTATGAAGTATGAATCCAGGAAAATTGGAAGTTGTCAAAAAGGAAATGGAACACATAAAGATCAATATCCCAGGCCTTAGTGAGCTGAAGGAGCTCTGGTGGCCTAGTGCCTAAGACATTTGACTGCTAACCAGGAGGCTGACAGTTCAAACACACGAGCCACTCCTTGGAAGGAATGTTGGGCAATCTACTTCCATAGTGATACCCCCTCGGAAACCCAAGGAGGGTTTGCTATGAGTTGGATCCAACTCCATGGCAGTGCATTTGTTTTTTGTTTTTTTTTCTGGTAGTGAGCTGAAATGGACCAATATTGTCCATTAGATAAAATATCTCAAAGGACAGCTAGAGCAGACATGTTGTTTGTTGTTGTTTTGTGCCATCGAGTCATCTCTGACTCATAGCGACCCCTCCTTAGGTTTTCGGGGCAGTATCACTACGGAAGTAGGTTGCCCAACCTTCCTACCGAGGAGTGGCTGGTGGGTTTGAGCTGCCAACTTTCTGGTTACCAGTCCAGTGCCTTAGGCACTGGATATTTTATAATGAAATATGCAACACCTGAAGTTAGAAAACCAAAAGGGAAGAACATGCTTGTCATATCTCAAGCTGAAAGAACTGAAGGAAAAATTCACACCTCAAGTTGCAAATATTGAAGGATTCTGTGGGCAAAATGTTCACTGACACAGAAATCATCAAAAGAAGATGAAAGGAGGAATACACAGTCACTCTACCAAAAAGAATTGGATGACATTCAACCATTTCAGGAGGTAGCATGTAATCAAGATCTGATGGTACTGAAGGAAGAATTCCAAGCTTTAGTGAGGGTATTGGCCAGAAACAAAGCCCTATGAATTACTGAAATGCCAACTGAAATGTTTCAACAAGCAGATGCAACACTCACTCACTTTGTTCCAAGAAATTTGGAAGACAGTTACCTGGACAACCAACAGGAAGAGATTGATATTTGTGCCCATTCCAAAGAAAGGCTATCCAACAGAATACAGAAATTATTGAACAATGTAATTAATATCACATGCAAGTAAAATTTTGCTGAAGATAATTTAAAAAACTGTTGCAGCAGTACATAGTCAGGGAACAGCCAGAAATTCAGATGAGGACATGGAACAAGAGATAACTTTGCTGCTGTCATGTGGATCTTGGCTGAAAGCAAAGAATACCAGAAAGATGTTTACCTGGGTTTTATTGACTATGCAAAGGCATTCAATTGTGTGGATCATAAGGAAGTATGAATAATATTGCAAAGAATGGGAATTTCAGAATATTTCATTGTACTCATGTTGGACCAGAACATAGACCAAGAGGCAGTCATTTGAACATAACAAGGTGATATGGATTGGTTTAAAATCAACAAAGGTGTGTGTCAGGGTTGTATCCTTCCAAAATACTTATTCAGTCTGTAGGCTGAGCAAATAATCTGAGAAGCTGGTTTATATGAAGAAGCACACAGCCTCAGGATTGGAGGATGACTTATTGACAACCTGCAATATGCAGATGATACAATTTTCCTTGCAGCAAGTAAAGATGACTTGAAGCACTTACTGATGAAGATCAAAGACTACAGTCTACAGTATGGATTACACCTCAACATAAAGAAAACAAAAATCATCTAAACTGGACCAATAAACAACATCATGATAAATGAAAAAAAGATTGATGTCAAGGATATCATTTACTTGAGTCCACAATCAACACCCATGGAAACAGTCAAGAAATCAAATGATGTATTGCATTGGGCAGATTTAGTGCACAAGAACTCTTTAAAGTGTTGAAGAGCAAAGATGTCACTCTGAAGACTCAAAAACAAAAACAAATTCACTGCTATCTAGTCGATTCCAACCCACAATAGATTTCCAAGGCTGTAAATCTTTACGGAAGCAGGCTGTCTTATCTTTCTTCCATGGTGTGTCTGGTGGGTTTACACCACTGACTTTTTGTTAGCAACCAAATACCTTAACCACTACACCACCAGAATTCCTTCTTTGAGGATTAAGGGCCTCAAAATACCATAGTACTTTCAATCACATCAAATGCCTACGAAAGACTGAAGAATTGAAGTATTTGAATTATAGTGTTGGCAAAGAGTATTGAATACACTGTGGATTGCCAGAAGAATGAAAAAATCTGTTTTGGAAGAAATACAGCTTGAATGCTCCTTAGAAGTGAGGATGGTGAGACTTTGTCTCAAATATTTGGACATGTTATGAGGAGAGACAAGTCCCTGTAGGACATCATGCTTGGTAAAGTACAATGTCAGCAAAAAAGAGGAAGACTTTCTATGAGATGGCTTGACACTGTGACTGCAACAGTGGACTCAAAGATACTGATTTTTCAATCATCCTTATGATTGTGAGAATGTCACAGTACTGAGCAGTATTTTGTTCTGGGGGCACCTATGAGTAGGAACTGACTGCATGACACCTAGCAACAAAAACAACAATGATTAGAAACTATTACTCTGCATAATACTTCTTGAAGTAGCAAAGGAGCATTTCTTCCTTTAACATTTTGAAGTGGTGGGTTGTTTATTCCTGAAAAATCAAGAAAGGAGATTCAGATGGAATTATTCACTCTTTCCCTGTTAAACCCAAAACCAAACTTGCTGCCATTAAGTCAATTCTGACTCATAGTGACCCCCAGTGGGTTTCCAAGGCAGTAAATCTTTATGGAAATAGATTGCCCTGTCTTCCTTCCATGGAGCAGCTGCTGGGTTTGAACCACCAACCTTCTGGTCAGCAATCAAATGCCTTAGGCACCATGCCACCAGAGCTCCTTTCTTTCCCTATTATATACATTCTTTTTCCAGAAGTAATAATGATTTTCCAGCAAGATATCTCTTCTTGGATATCTAGTCCTCTTTGTATTTAGTAGAGTTTGTCAAATTATACAGCTAGTGCCTTTAAGAGGAGGGTTTTGTTGCTATTTTCCTAGAAACTAAGTTTGTTGGACCATGCAGATATGTTCCACTTAATGGATTATAGAAGATTGGGACAGCCTGAGCTGAGTGTTCATGGTCACACCCTTTTCTTAATCTATATCTGGAATACTAGATTTATCAGCAGTTTCTTAGATATGATTTGCTTATTTAACATACAATGTTGATTTCATATCACTTGGCTCTTGAAAATTGAGGAGCATATCAAATAATAGTTATGTGTATAGACCAGAAGTATTTTTTCTCAATTTTAAATCTGGTTTTCTTGAGAATAGCAATGAGATCATATCAACAAGAAATTTCTGTTTTTCAGAAGTTACCTGCTTTTTATTTTCTTTTTATTTCTCCCATTTCTACATGTCCTACAGTTATACTTTTAAAATGTTGTTAAAGATTGTTTTATTCTCTTGGGGCTATTCTGTTCTTAGTTTTGTACAGTGGGCAGTGATGTCAAAGGGATTATTGTAAAATGAACAATGTTTATATACCAGGAACAAAATTTGTTTTTTTTTTTCCTGTGGTAAAACCGATCGCTTCATTTAACAAGCATTATTTCTGTGTGTGTCAGCTTCTTTTTCAATTGCTTTGTGTAATGATATTCATTATCAAGTGTGGATAATTATGTTATAGATCTGAACCAGACAGGGCATGGTGGGCTGCTAGATATAGAGAGAATAACTATAAAAAAATGTAAGTCTACAAGACATGCAGGAAGAAAAAAAAATCAGTTTTATTACTTTATAAATAAAGTGTTTCCAGCATGAGTTTAGCAGCAAAAGGCCAAAAATAATATAGAGGTTTTATTTCATGTTATTTATATGCCTTGCAGTTATGAACAGGAGCGCTGGTAGCGTAGTGCCTAAGGCACTTGACTGATAACCAGAAGGCTCATGGTTCAAACCCACCAGCCACTCCTTGGAAGGAAGATGGGGCAATCTACTTCCATAGTGATACTGCCTTGGAAACCCAAGGAGGGGTCACTATGAGTCCGGTCCGACTCCCTGGCATATATCAACAACAATAACCGGTTCCAAATATTGTAACTGGAAAGACAGATACAGCAAGGAAAGATTAGGGGAGATAAATGAGCAATCCAGTCATGGATGGTAAGGGAGAAATAGAGAAAGGAAGGACTACAGGGTGGAAGTGCAGATGAAAGGGACAGAAGGTTAAGGAGGGACAGTGGGAGAGCTAGCAGTGAGATGGTGAACATTGAGAAATAATTTCAGATAGCAGAGGAGTTGCATCCAGTTTATGTTTGTTTATTTTATGTTATATTTAGAGTGTTTTCATACTCTCACACCAAAGTTTGAAGTCTTGCACCTGTTACTTTTACATTTCAAAAAATTGGAATAGAATTTATTCAAAATGTTAAAAAAAAATGTTAGAAAATGGGGAGTGGGGGATGGGGAAGGTAGCTAATAGAAATTTTAGCAAAGTTCAAACTGTATGAAAATATGATATGGAAAGAGTCTGTGTCCAGCATGATGACACTGGGGAAAGGAAGGATACTAAAACATGCACATAAGATATAGACAACAGAGGCAAATACTAGTACATGCACAATACTGCATTACCACTAACACCAAACACCAGGCTACGGATAAATGCATAGACAGGTGAGAAGATCAGGTGGGGGTAGGTGAACAGGAATATATCCTAGACCAAGGATAGATATGGCTGAAGATAATCTTACATATGTACTTGTGCTACAAAATTAGCCACATATATTACAGAAGCAACAGAACCTAGAGTTGGAGTAACTTGTCAGAGACCAACCAAACACCTCGAGAGAGAGAATCACAGGTCTGCAGACTTGGGACCAATGCTCAATTGGTATAATACAGTGCATAAAAGGGAGCTCTGGTGCTGTAGTGCCTAAGGCATCTGACTGCTAACCAGAAGGCTGGCATTTCAAATCCACCAGCCACTCCTTGGAAGGAAGGTTGGGCAATCTACTTCTGTAGTGATACTGCCTCGGAAATCCAAGGAGGGGATCACTATGAGTTGGATCCAACTTCACCGCAGTGGGTTTGGTTTGGGTTTTTTTTTGTTAGAACATAAAAATCTTGTTCTACAACCTGCTTTGGTGAGTAGTGATTGGGGTCTTAAAAGCTTTTGAGCAGCCATCTAAGATGAAACTGTTGGTCTCTTCTCATCTGAATCAAAGAAGAGTGAAGAAAATCAAAGGCATCTGGAAACAATTAGTCCAAGGACAAGATGGACCATGAGGACCTCAGTCTTCATGACCCTGAGACCAGAAGAAATAGATGGCGCCTGGCTATCAATTCCAACCACTCAGAAAGGGATTAAAACTGGAGATCCTGGATAGAGTGGAGGCAAAATGTGGAACAAAATTCATAAACACAAAAATGACCAGAATTACTGGTCAGATAGAGACTGGCAGAACCCCCAAGACTATGGCCCTGGGTTACCCTTTGGGCCTACAAATGGACTCACTTCCATGAATGATTGTCTCTCAGCCCAACAGTAGAAAGACCAACATGCACAACATCTATCTCAGGGTGATGCACCCACCTACTCTAGGGAGATGCACCCCTTAGAGAAATCAGCCATGAGACACCAGAGAGGCAGCATTCACATAGAGGGAAAGCTGGACAGACAGGAATACATGGTTAAGCAGGGCACGGTGTGGGGGTAGTCACAGGGATGGGAGGGGAGAAGAGTTTTTTTTATGGTTGAGGATGGTAATCAGGGCCATGAAATGAAATGTGCATGAATTGCTGTGTGTAAAACAAATTGTCTTTGTAAATTTGCATCCAAAGTGCAATAAAATTAAAAAATACAACAACAACTATATCAAAATGTCAGTCTCAGTGAGAGCTCTCTGTATCACACTTCTCCTTTCCTTTTTTTACATAGGTACAAAAGTATGTTTTCTGTTACAGAAAACCAAGTGATTCAAGCACTTCAAGGCAAATTGCAGGCATCTTATGGGGAAAACTTTGTATCCCAGTTCAAGGCTTTTGATCCAGAAGGCTCTGACATCCATTTTATCTTAGACTCCTGTCCTGAAGGAGCTAGTGTTTCCTCCACAGGACTGCTTAAGTGTAAAACAGAGTCACAAACCCCCTGAGATTCACTCTACACCTTAATGATGACTGCAATGCTGAAACTAGCATCACGATTGAGGTAATATTTATAATTATATAAATTATAATTTATATTACTCAATTTTTAACAGTAGTAATAATTTCATATTTTTTCCCACTATTCTCTGGAAGAATTTAAAGCCTTAGGAGAGAGTTTCAATTAAGGCAAACATGGATCAAATCACTAATTCCCAGACCACCTTCATCCGCACTCAGCCATGATGAGGATACAGAACTCACTCTTGTCCACTTTCATTAAAGATCTGTATCTACCTATAATTAGCTTATCCTCTTTTCCATCAAATGATAGTTCTTTTAGCATCTCAGGTATTGAGCTAGAAATCAAGATTGTAAATGTAAGACTCCAAGCAACAAGTTAACATCTATAGTTCTATTTTTCTGAAGTAGTTAATTTACTTTTTATGTCAGTCATTAGCTCTTAATCCTTATAAACTATTTTTGCCCCTTATGCTCACATGACTCTTGAGACACACTTTTTATAGAAGCAAGTTTATAAAGGACAATTAGGTTTTATATGTTGTTAACCCAATCTTTAAGTGATGGTTTGGGAACTGACCCAGGTACCTAACTGCTTTCTACTTTATTTATTTATTTTTCAGTTCTTCTGCTTGTGTTATAGAAATTGATTTTATAACATTAAAAAAAGTTATCCCTGGCATCTAATTTCTGGCACAATTGCCTTAATGAACCTTTTTTTTTTTTTTTTACAAATTACCATGTTATTAAATATATTCTCAAGCACTGTATTAAAAAATGTGTGATTTAGTCATACTTGTACATAAACATGCATGCCGACCATGATCCCAAGGGCATAAATTGAAGATAAATTTACTGCATTAAATGAAAACATTTACTTTTTATTTCTCTTGTAGGTGACTGTGAAGTCCTGTGATTGCTTGAATGGTGAACGCTGTGTGTCTGATATTATCATGTGGGGAAGGAGCTGGGAAAGTCTTAAGAAGAGTTAAGACAGTGAAATATACAGCAACACTTGAAGATGTTCTGACCTAAGGTGAGGTGCGAGAATGGATGAAAGAAGCAAATTGACAGTGCCTGGTCAATGAGTGGACTTAGTTTGGTGATGGAAAAAGAGCAATGAAGGTGCAAGTACTGGTTTACGAGAATGGGAGTGAAGAATTGTCAGTCACAAGCAATATGCAAAAAAAAAAAAAATGATGAAAAAATTTTGAAGGGAGAAGATTATTCAGTTTGGATACATAGAGACTGAGGTCACTACGGAATTTCCAAATGGAGCTCAGGAAAGGGTGTTGAGTTAAAAATACAACTCTGGGTCATCAGCCATGGAATGAAATTGCCCAAGAGGAACACTAACATTAAAAAGAGGACAAAAGATATTGGTAGATGTCATCATTTCAAAAGATTTAAGTAGAAGTGTAAATGATAAAAGACAACATTAAAGAACCATAGCTTTAGTTTAATTGAACTAATGGGACCCTGTTTTGATGAAAAACGTAGTATATTACCTTATGCTTCAAATTGTTTTGGCCTGTCTAGTGCTGGAAGCAACACAAATGAAGAGCACAGTGTAGTGTGGCAAGGGGAATTCTCTACTATTTCAGCAACTCGCATTTCAGCCTCAGTATCCAGTGCCTAGTACTCAATACTATCATTCCTTCCACTCTATACACTTAAGTGGTTTAACATCCCTCTTTTCTAAACAAAAAGGTCCATTTCCTCAGTAAAACCTTTTTCAACTGAGATTAAAAAGGAAAGCAAGTTGAACAATGTCCCACTGCTCATGAATCATTAAAAATCTCTTCAATTTGTCAGAAGTATTGTGTATTTTAGGAGTTCTGGTGGCATAGTGGCTAAGGCATTTGACTGCTAACTGGAAGTCTGGTGGTTCAAACCCACCAGCCACTCCTCGGAAGGAAGATTGGGCAATCTACTTCCATAGTGATACTGCCTTGGAAACCCAAGGAGGGGTTGCTATGAGTCGGATCTGACTTATAGCAGTGAATTTGTTTTTTTGTTTGTTTATTGTGTATTTTAGGAAGATACATATTAATCCAAAGAATTTTTGCTTTTTATGTTTTTGCTGAGTTTTATGTTAGGCACTAGAGTCAGTGCATATAAAAATAAAGCACAATTCTTGTTCTTGAGATTATTGCTGACTAGTAGAGGAAAGAGACACATAAGTTAATATTGTGAAGAACAAAGTTTTGTGGGAAGCATACGGTTGGAAGCAATTGAATGGGTAGATGAATGTAACTGAGGACAGGGGACATTTAAACTAGGTCTCTAATCTCATTTGTAATGAATTTAATCCAAGTGACATTTAAATTGTATGTTCTTACTCATGATGCTTTGATTTAATAATAATTTCACTCCAATGGTCATTTCTAATTCTTCCTAAAATAATTAATTATTGTTCTTTAACTTTTATACTGTTCAACATTCCAAGCGATCTTGTGTACCCAAATAGATTATGGATTTCTTGAAGGCAAAAACCACATCATGATTTCTTATTACAGGTTCCTATAGTGTTATACAAGGAGCTCTAGTGGTGTAGTGGTTAAAGCATTTGGCTGCTAACCAAAAGGTTGGTGGTTCAAAGCCACCAGTTACTCTGTGGAAGAAAGATGAGGCAGTACACTTCCATAAAGATTTACAGCCTTGGAAACCCAAAAGGGGTCTCTATAAGTCAGAATGGACTGGATGGCCATGAGTGAGTATTGTATTATACACATAAAACCAAAAACTAAATCCATTGCTGTTTAGTTGATCCCAACTCATAGCAATCCTATAGGGTAGAGTAGAACTGACCTGTAGGGTTTCCAAGGCTGTAAACTTTAAGAAAGCAGACTGCCACATCTTTCTCCCAACCTTCCTCTCTCTCTCTCTCTCTCCCTTTTTTTCTCCTCTATTTTATTTTCTCCCTTCATCCAAGTTAATGTGTGTCTACAATGGGGGTTGCTATAAGTTGGAAACGACTCAATGGCAGTGAGTTAGTTTTTCTTTTCTTTTTCATATTCTCTAGTTAATAGTTTACTCTCCCTTCCTCACCTACCAGTGTAACCATCAAAGAAAATTTCTTTTTTTTAATGTGTGAAACCCTTAGTAGTCTCCTACAATATTTGTCCCTTTGTGGTTGACTAACTTCACTCAGAATAATGGGCTCTAAGTTCATCCATGTTATGACATGAGAACCCCAAGCTTTTGGTTAGCAGCCAAGCACTTAACCAAAGCTCCTTGTTAAACACATACCAAAGACCAAAACTAACTCCATTGCTCTTGAGTTGATTCTGACTTGTAACAACCATATTGGACAGGGTTGAATTGCCTAGGGGGTTTTCAAGGCTGTAAGTCTTTATGGAAGCAGACTGCCACATCTTCTCCTGTGGAATGGCTGGTGGGTTCAAACAGCCAAACTTTTGGTCAGCAGCCAGCACTTAACCACTGTGCCACCAGGGTTCCTTGGTATAATTGTAAAAAATCCACTACCATTGAGTTGATGCCAACTCATATTGACCCCTATTGCGTTTCCAAGGCTATAAATCTTTACGGAAGTAGATTGCCTCATCTTCCTCCCATGGAGCAGCTGGTGGGTTGGAATCACCAGCCTTCTGGTTAATAGCCAAATGCCTTACCCACTACACTATCAAAGCTCCTTTGGTATATGCATAGTAGACAATAAAGGAATGAATTACTACCCAACACTGCGAGTCAAGCAGAGCATTGCTAAATGTTAATTTATAAATCAATAAAGCATTAACACTTCTGTTTTTCTGCTGTTTAGATATAAATTTTCAGCCACCATCGACTGAGAATTTGCCAATTGGCACAAGTTTTACCCATAGTCCTGCTACTATCTTGGACACAACCAACAATATCTCATACTTATTAAAATCTGTTGCAACTCAGATGAATAATTCAAAGGATATATCCTATGATATATCAGGTTTTAAACATGTGGATCATGCTCTCAGTACAAATCTCAGTCTGGATACATTGGAAGTTTCTATGAACAACCTTACTTCTTTTCTTCTTCTTCTTTTTTTAAATCATGATTTGGGTGAAAGTTTACAGAGCAAATTCATTTTCCATACAGCAGTTCACATACACTTTGTCTCATGAACAACTTTATTTCTTTAAGCATCAACCCAAACAGCTCCCATGGCAAAGCAAAGGATGTTATTCAGAGCACCATCCAAACAGAGGCAGGAGAGTATAATTCGCAAATTCACAGATCTTCCCAAGGCTACACACAGTGTAAGGATGGGTTTGCATCATCAGTTAGTAGAGTAATCACTGTTGTACGAGAAAAGCCTAGATTGACCAAAATATCAACTTGTACTGATTCACCTTGTTTTCTTGGTGTTTCCTGTGTGCTGACCACAGACGGTCTCTTCAAATGTGGATGCTGTCCATTTGGGTTTTACAGAGATGGTATCAATTGCTGAGGTAGTATAAAAACTCTTTGGAAGATCTAAAGAAAATTATCAAATTCAAATTTAAGCAATTATGAAGAAATGCTTTTCTGGTTATTCATGTCTACTATTCCATTTGTTTGATTTATTTCTAGTTGCTCCATTTTTTTCTGTATATTCTTTAATATTTTGAAGAAAAAATAAATTTCTTTTGAGTTTCAAAATAATTATGTTGCTATTATATAATATTGCAACTATATAATATGTATTATCAATATATGTTTATTGTGCATCTACCTACTGTATTTCAGGGTCTGTAGAAACATTTTGTATTAATAATATCATATAACCCACAAGAACCCCACATAATGGATGTTATTTTTCCACTTTACAGATGAGGAGGCAGAGCCTGGAGAGCTACTGACTTTTCTGACAATAAGCAGCTAAAGAGATAAAAAGAGGATGTGAATATAGGTCTGAATTGTAGTCTGGATTTTTTTCAACTCAGAACAGACTTTTGCCACTTCAAATTACTAATTCTGATGTATTTGCTTATTTGCATAAACTTGTTAGGTGCTGTGTTAGATGCTGTTGAACTGCCTCTGAACAATAGTGACCTTATATCCAACAGAATGAAACACTGCCAGGTCCTGTGCCATCTTCATAATCCCTGCTATGACTGAGCCAATTGTTGCAGCCACTGTGTCAATCCATCTTGATGAGGGTCTTCCCCTTTTTTTGCTGATTCTCTACTTTACCAGTCATGCTATCCTTCTCCAGGAAATGGTCTCTTCTGACAGGATGACCAAGGTAGGTGAGACAAAGTTTGGCCATTCTCACTTCTAAGGAGCATTCCACCTGCCCTTCTTCCAGGAAAGATTTGTCTGTTCTTATAGCAGTTCATGGTATGTTCAGTATTCTTCGCTAACACCACGTGTCAAAAGCCTGAACTCTTCTTCAGTCTTCCTTATTCATTATCCAGCTTTCACATGCAAATGAAGCAATTAAAAATAGCATGTCTTTGGTAAGGTAAAACTTAGTTTTCAAAGTGACATCTTTGCTCTTTAACACCATAAAGAGGTGTTTTGCAGCAAATTTGCCCAATGAAATACAACATCTGATTTATTGATTGCTGCTTCCATGGGTGTTGATTGTGGAACTAAGTCAAATGAAACCTTTGACCACAAGTCAAATGAAACCTTTGACAACTTCAGTCATTTTTCCATTTATCATGATGTTGCTTAGTGGTCCAGTTTAGAAGATTTTTGTTTTCTTTATGTTGAGGTGGAATCCATAGTGCAGACTGTAGTCTTTAATCTTCATCAGTAAGTGCTTCAATTCAACTTCACTTTCAGCAAGCAAGGTTGTGTCATCTGCATATCGCAGGTTGTTAATGAGTCTTCCTCATTCCACATCAGGATGTTGTGTGCTTCTTCATATAGGCCAGTTTCTCAGATTATTTGTTCAGCATACAGATTGAATAAGTATGGTGAAAGGATACAATACAACCCTGATGCACAACCTTCCTGATTTTAAGCCATGCAGTATCCCTTGTTCTGTTCAAACGACTGCCTCTCGGTCTATGTACAGGTTCTGCATGAGCACAATTAAGTGTTCTGGAATTCTCATTCTTTGCAATGTATCCATAATTGGCTATGATCCATACAGTTGAATGACTTTGCATAGTCAAGAAAACACAGGTAAACATCTTTCTGGAATTCTTTGTTTTCAGCCAAGATCCATCTGACATCAGCAATGGTATCCGTTGTTCTATGTCCTCTTCTGAATCCAGCTTGAATTTCTGGAAATTCACTGTCCTTGTATTGCTGGAAATGTTTTTGAATCATCTTCAGTGAAATTTTACTTGCATGTGATTTTAATGATATTGTTCAATAATTTCCACATTCTGTTGGATCACCTTTCTTTGGAATGGGTGCAAATATGCATTCTTCCAGTCGGCCAAATTTCTTTCATAAACAAGTAAGCACCTCCAGTGCTGCATCCATTTCAATGCGTATTCCTTCAGTATCTGGAACCTTGTTTTTCACTAGTTCCTTCAGTGCAGCTTGGACTTTTTCCTTCAATAACATTGGTTCACGATTATATGGTCCTCCTGAAATGGTTGAATGTCAACCAATTCTTTTTGGCACAGTGGCTCTGTATATTCCTTTCCACTTCTTTGGATGCTCCTGTGTCTTTCAATATTTTGCCCACAGAATCCTTCAAAATTGTAACCCAAGGCTTGAATTTTTTTTTTTCTTCAGTTCTTTCAGCTTGAGGAACACCGAGGTTGTTCTTCCCTTTTGGTTTTCTAACTCCAGGTCTTTGCACAGTTTATTATAATAATTTTCTTTGTCTTCTTGAGCTGCCTGCCCTTTGCAATCTTCTTTCAGCTCTTTTATTTCATCATTTCTTCCATTCGCTTTAGCGCCTCTGTTCAAAAGCAAGTTTCAGAGTCTCTTCTGATGTCCATTTAGTCATTTCTTCCTTTCCTGTCTTTTTAATGACCTTTTGCTTTCTTCATGTATGATGTCCTTGATGTCATCCCACAAATCTTCTGGTCTTCAGTCATTAGTGTTCAGTGCATCAAATCTATTTTGAGATGGTCTCTAAATTCAGGTAGAATATAGTCAAGGTTATACTTTGGCTCTCATGGTCTTGTTTTCATTTTCTTCAGCTTCAAGTTAAATTTGTACATGAGCAATTGATGATCTATTCCACAGTTAGCTCCTGGCCTTGTTTTAGCTGATGATATTAATCACTGATGTTATAGTGGATAAGGCACTTGACTGCTAACTGAAAGGTCAGTGGTTCAAACCCACCAGCTGCTCCATGGAAGGAAAACTAGATCTATTTCTGTGAAGATATATGGCCTCAGAAACCCAGTGGGGGTTGCTCTGAGTCAGAAACAACTCAATGGCAATGAGTTATTTATTTTTTTTTAATTGATCTTCTCTATTGCCTGTCTCCACAAATGTAGTTAATTTGATTCCTGTGTATTCCATCTGGCAAGGTCTATGTGTATGCCATTTATGTTGTTGAGAAAAAAGGATTTGCAATGAACAAGGCCTTGGTCTTCTAAAATCCTATCATGTGATCTCCAATGTCATTCTATCCTCAAGGCTGTATTTTCCAATTACTAATGCTTCGTCTTTGTTCCCAACTTTTGCATTGTTCAATCACCAGTAATTATCAATACATTTTGATTGCATGTTTAGTACATTTCAGACTGTAAGAGTTGGTAAAAATCTACAATTTCTTCATCTTTGACTTTAGTGGTTGGTGTGAATAATAGTAGTATTAACTCATCTTCCTTGTAGGCATATAGATGTTATCCTTACTGACAACATTGCGCTTCATGATAGATCTTGAAATGTGATGATGAATGCAACATCATTCCTGTTCAATTTGTCATTGCCAGCATAGTAGAACATATGACCAATACCAGTCCATTTCAGCTCAGTAATGCCTAGGATATTGATCTTTCTGTGTTTCATTTCATTTTTGACAACTTCCAATTTCCCTAGATTCATACTTTGCATATTCCACATTCCATTTATTAATGAAAGTTTGCTGTTGTTTCTTCCTGTTTTGAGTCATGCCACATCAGCAAATGAAGGTCCTGAAAGCTTTACTCCATCCATGTCATGAAGGTCGGCTCTACTTTGAGGAGGCAGCTCTTCCCCAGTTGTATTTTTAGTGCCTTCCAACTTGAGGAGCTCATCTTCCAGCACTATATCAGACAATGTTTCACTACTTATTCATACAGTTTTCCAGTAATATATCAGACTATATTTCATAGCTATTCATAAGACTTTCAGTGGTCAGTTTCTTCAGAAGTGGATGACTCTTGCCATAAACTAGGTTTTCTTGTAATTCTTCCTATTCTTTTGGGAATAGAAGTACATTGCTTTAAGTTTGAAAGAAATGTTTACATATTTTCACAATCATCAGTATTGCTTTATCTCATATCAATCAAATCTTTGGCATTGACAAAGTAGAAGTTATTTTTTGTTCTTGTTTTGTTTTGTTTATGTTTTGGCTTATTTGAAACCAAATTTAAACAAGAGAGCTGTTGGAGAATTCCTTTTGTTCTCAGTATTACTAGAAGAACTGTGGTTCTTCTCTTTTCTGTAGGAATAATAATAAAAGTCATCAATAGCTAATGCTTGTAATAGAAAATTCTTTTTTATTTAGGAATAAAACAAAATAACCTCATGCATTCTAGCCGCTTCAGAAAGTGTTAAACACCAAATAGTTAGAAGATATCAGGCATTTAAGAAGTCTAAGCTTACAATGTATTTCTCACATTTTGATGTTGAAACTATGATTATTCCTAGTATTCATCAGCGTTTGGTTAGTATCTGAAACTTCTTCATTGACGTCAGAAAAAGACTTAATCCCATTTACAATTAGTAGCCAGTCCTAAGCAGGTTCTGCTATGAGAGTAAATAACCCTTCTGATACTTCTTTTTTACCCTTAAATGTTTTCCTCAGTCATTGCAGTAGTGAAATAAATATTGGGGACAGTAATGATACAGGTAAATTTAGTGGTTATTGTTTAATAAAAGTATTATCATTTTATTTTATTTAAGTATTAACTTTCAGATAATTTTACTTTTATTATAACTAAATCAATAGGCAACGTGTATACTATATTGACAATTAACTCTTTTTTTTCCTTGAATCATACAACCTTTTGTAAAATGTGCAATTTCCACCCATGTGGAAAAAGCCAAGAGTGTATTGCCCCAGATATATGAAAATGTAGACCTGGTTACACTGATTCTAACTGCTTAACTGGTAGGTACAACCCTCATTAGGTTATATAACGAATTTTAATTGATAATTAATATTCTAAAGCATGGATTTTATTTCATACAGATATATGTCACCCTGAATGTAAAAACTATGGAAAATGTACTAAATCTAACATTTGTCAGTGTCCTCCAGGACATGGTGGAGCAAGCTGTTATGAAGCTGATAATTCAAATTAAAAATCAAGTAATAGAGCCAAAATACTTTATTTTTTCTTTAAAATCTTTTCTGGAGATAATTCAGTTGCATTGTATATATACTAATATGTAGTCAGTAATGTTGCTGAGGGACTATGAGTTTTATAAGTGTCTATTAAAAGTATTTATTCATAGATTTTAAAAACTTAGAATTTCTAATACCAGACCTCATATAGCAAAAACTTTGTCTTTTGCAAAATTATCTTCCGAAATAACTTATTGATATTTAGTTATAAGATGCCAATTTACCCCTACAAATATTTTAGCATCAAGCAAAGAACACCTAATTATTGAATGACTTGTCATATATATTGTTCCAAGGAACTGTTAATTGTGATAGGTAGAAGGAATCAGGTAGTTAGAAGAAACCTAAAAAGTGATCTTTTTAAGTATGCCTATTGTTGTTATGTACTGTTGAGTCAGATCTGACTCATAGCGACCCCTCCTTGGGTTTCCAAGGCAGTATCACTATGGAAGTAGATTGCCCAACCTTCCTTCCAAGGAGTGGCTGGTGGGTTTGAACCGCCAGCCCTCTGGTTAGCAGTCAAGGGCCTTAGGCACTATGCTACCAATTTCATTGCTTTGGTATAAATGCAAAATGGAGAATTTATTAAATGACTTATCTAAACTGGATGATATTTTAAAGAAGGAATTTGCTGCTTACTTTAAAAATAATATTAAAAAAAAACTATACTTTGACAAATGGTCCATGCATCCATACTCTTGTTAATAAATTGTGAGTACCTTAAATATTTTCATGACAAGTAAAGGTACAAATTAACAAATTAAAGTAAGCTTAGGGTGAACTAATGGAAACATTCAACAAAAATACATGAAAATAACTAAGGAAATATAGAAATGTTTATTCACTTATAAGGTAGGGATACATAATTCCAAGTTTCAATTTTCAAAAGTAACTTAAGGTCATGCATGTATAAAATTAAGCAAAAGTTTTATAAACCAAAGCATGCTGAGGGTGTGTGGGTGTTAACCCATATAGTCAGTCCTTACAGCTAAGCTTCACAGTAAAGCAGAACCCAGCTCACTGTAAATTGCTCTTACAAGATTTACCTGTGGCTGTGCATCATGATAACAAACCAGCTTATTTTATTAAGGGCTGACTTAATAACATAATCTGTGTCTGCGGAACATTGTAGCCCACCTTTTTGACATGGTGGCATGCTTGGCTAGCAATCTCTGCACTTGTCCTTACGGTTTTGTAGGTGTGAAACAAGTAAGCAAAGCTCTCTAGCAGTCTCTTATAATGATATTGCTCCTTTGACTCAATGGTGACTACTGCTAAATGAGAAGAACCCAAACCCTAAGTAAAGAACACACATTCATGATTTATTACCACTGTTACTACCGTTCTGAATATCACTGGGAGCAAACCACAGGCGAGCAGTGCTAAGATAAACAAGTTTGTTCTTTAGGGTAGCAGGAATTCCTGTTTTTTATGTGCATATAAATTTGTCTCATTTAGTTTATATTTATGATTGCTTTCATCAGCAGCTAATAATTTTTCCAAATAGCAATACTTGTTTACCACTCAGAGGTTTTCTCCTTTTCCTATTTCATTAGTAAAAAATCACTGACTTTGAGAATCAGATGGCTTTCAAAGCCAAAGTATGAATTATGTTTTATTTTTTCTCTCTGATATTATTCATCAGTAGATGTGATTGGTAGTTATGAGTTGGGTAGGTAATAGCCAACAATATGATCATCTCAAATCTCATTTACCTTTCTTTTATTCTTATTTTATGATCTTAGTGGTTTATAACAGGCACTGTGAAAATGGAAGTGAAAGTCTTAAACCAGATGTTTCCCAGTGCAAGCCTGGCTGGTATGGACCCACCTGTAGACAGGTAAAATCAGAAATGTTTTCAATAAATATGCTTGTTAAAAGAAACTTAAAATGTGGCAATATCCTAAAGACTTGCATCTAAGAACCATAAAATTGATCTGACAAGACTGATAAGAGGTTATTTCAGAAGGATTTTTAAAATGGCTAGTTGCTGTTGATTTCAACTCCTTGTGACCCGTTGTGTATCAGATTAGAACGGTGCCTGTCTGTGGACTCCTAATTTCTATATTTTTGTTAGCAGCTGAGTGTGTTAACTGTTTGCAATACCCAATGAGTCCAGAATTTTAGAAACCATATCTCTAATCCTTATTCTTCTTATAATAGACTACATAGTGTCTTATAGTTCTATTGTAATCCTAACCAACCAATTTTTTTTTTTTTTTTTTGTCTTTATACTTCTCAAGGAGTTCTGATGGTACAGTGGATAAAGTATTTGGCTGCTAACCAAAAGGGTGGCAATTTGAACCCACCAGCTGCCCCATGGGAGAAAGATGTGGCATTCTGCTTCTGTAAAGATTTTTAAGTTTGGAACCCCTATGGGGCAGTTCTACTCTGCCCTATAGAGTTGCTGTGAGTCAGAATTGATTCAACAGCATTTTTTTTTTCCCAATATTTCTCTCATTCCATTTGCTTGCTTTATAGTGGAGAAACTGATCTTTGTTGCATTTTGTATGTCTGTATGCACATTATATTCTCTGGTAGTGTAGCACCTAAGGCATTTGACTGCTAACCAGAAGGCTGGTGGTTCAAACCCAGCAGCCCCTCCTTGGAAAGAAGACTGGGCAATCTACTTCCATAGAGATACCACCTCAGAAACCCAGGTAGGGGTCGCTATGAGTCGAATCAACCCAATGGCAATAACATCCAAACAATTCTGAATGAAGAAGACACTCATCATTTTAGTACTAATATAATTCCATTTATTTACCACACTGTCAGGTTTGCTTCTTTTGCAGCAGTGTTTGTGCTTATCTATGCTCAGTCTAGGAGCTCTGGTGGCATAGTGCCTAAGGCACTTGACTGCTAACCAGAAGGCTGACAGTTCAAACCCACCAGCCACTCCTCGGAAGGAAGGTTGGGGACTCTATTTCCAGAGTGATAACACCTAGGAAACTGAAGGAGGGGTCGCTATGAGTCAGGTTGACTCGATGACACATAACAACAACAACATGCTGAATCTAATGTCCCTTGTGATTTTCTCAATATCAACTCAATTAAACGTTTATGACTTACCAACTATGTGTGAAGCATGATGTAAGAAGAGGCCAAGATCAATATAATTTTGCCCTGATTTCAAGTAACATATTATTAGTGAAGGAGACATGAGTTAGTTATAAAGAATGACTATCAATTGGGTTATGATAAGAAATGTAATTTGTGCACATCTCCTTGGAAGCACAGAAGAAAGAAATTAATTCCAGCAAGTGGAATTTGGAAGAAAATAGTGTTTAAGGCAGTATTTGGTGAATGAATAAACTCTAGGTTGAAAAATCAGATTGTAGGTACCTTTCTAAGTGGAGCAAAAGATAAAGAAGCCAAAACAGAGAACGTTTTTGAGTACGTTAAGACTTGTGTGGAGTCTTCCTGTATGAATGGAGGTGACTTAAAGAGTTACATGAAGTCAAATGTATTTGAGCAGATTAGAAACCATTCAGTTAGTGCTATAGAATTGTCTTCTCTTGACTTCCTACAATTTCTTCAGTTTACCAAGGGCATTCTGAATGCTTATCATAGCCTCTACATTCCTTGGTATTATTTCTAAGCGTAATGAACATACATTCAAAGCTATTACCCAGTTATTTAATTCCTCTTCTTTTATGTTTAACAAAGTCTAATTAATTATAGGTTATGGGTTTTACTTGCAGTAAAAATGAAATATTTCATTATTCACTGTTTTGTACTTCTGTGCAGCTTTCATTTTTTTATATAATAAAACTTTTATGGTTTCTTTCCCTCCTGCTGTTCATTAGCTTTGTGTGACCCTGTTTGTCTCAGTGGTGGTTCCTGTAATAAGCCAAATGGATTTTTTGGTGCACAGTGTCAGAATAGTAATTATCTTTTCTTTATAAATAGTCAAAGGGAAAGTTATTCATAAACAGAGCTTTGAGTAAATTCTATAAGAAAAGTTTCTAAGGGGAAGATACTATTTATTTCAGAGTTGCATTTCTTCTTGCAGGTTTGATTGCTAAATGACAAGTTCACAGAAATATATCAGAATTATTATATAAAAGGGTTATATTTATCCAACATATGCTTCACTTGCAACCTTATCACTTGTCTGTATGGTTTCATAGGACCAAGATGTGAAATACAAATACGCTAAGCTGTTTTTCGGTCTGTTATAATGAAATGGAATCATTTTTGCTGCCTTCACACACAAAAAAAGTTAATATATGATCAGTCTAATGCCCACTACTATCACATGATCTCTCTTAATTTTAGTTTCATTAAAATTTTATGCAGAGCTAACTATGTACAAAATATACAAGGTGGTATAAGAAATAAAGATCCATCATTTTCCCTGTTCATGGCCTGCTATTTGGGATTCATTCCATAATATAATTAATGCTGTAGGTTCCAAGAGAGTAACGCTCTGAGGCTGACAGTGAAGAAAACTGTTATTTTCAATTTTATATGTATTTCTGTATAAATGTAGTATTTATCCCTATATTCAATTCTTTGTGGATGTTTATCAATTATAAACCAAAACCAAACTCACTACTGTCGAGTCGATTCAAGTCAAAGCGATCTCTCCTTGGGTTTCCGTGGCAGTATCTCTGCAGAAGTAGATTGCCAATCTTGCTAAAGAGGAGTGGCAATTATAGCAAGTCTTATACTAAAGTTTTTTTTTTGTTTGTTTAGTTTAACATTTCTAACCATTGGCATTACCTCTGGTACTTTTGCAATCTAAAATAATTAATTTCCCTAATAATTAGAAATAATCTTAAATTATATAAAATAGAAGAATGTCTCTACGTTAATAAAAAGTACTAGTATAACACCATATGAGAGAAAGTGGCCTCAGGCATTAACCAGAAAAGATTCAGCTTAAAAGAGGGGAAGTCATCCACTTGATGAAAGCACTCAGTGATACTGTTCTATAGCTAAAATACTACATTATTTTCATTTATAAATCCCTTTGACATCAGAGGAATGTTATGAACAGCGTTTGAAAATAAAGAAAGCAGCTATGTAAGAAGGCTCTAATGCAAACTGGGAGTCAGCCTACACCAGCTCTGTTACCAAAACCAGCTAATTTCACATGTATTTCACATACATATATAGAATAAACAATGTCTAACCCTAAATGGTACCTACAATTTCAGAAAGGTATTAATTTAATTAGCATTTAGGAAGAGATTATTTTTATTTATTTATATTGTGATTAGGAGCTCTGGTAGCATAGTGCCTAAGGCACTTGATTGCTAACCAGAAGGCTGGCAGTTCAAACCCACCAGCCACTCCTTGGAAGGAAGATGGGGCAATCTACCTCGGGAGTGATACTGCCTCAGAAACCCAAGGAGGTGTCTCTATGAGTCGGTTCCGACTCAATGGCACATAAAAACAACAACAACAACAATATTGTGATTTGGGTGAAAGTATACAGAGTAAAATTCATTTTCCATATTGCATTGATTGTAATCCCCACAATGTAACAGTTCTCTTACCACTTTCTTCCTATGGTTACCATTTCCCTGTGTCCTTCTTTCCTATGCATTCCTGCCCTCTAAGCTATCTCCCTGTGCAATTACTGCCCTTCTGATCTCTCATGCTTGATTGTTCTAAGGAATGTACCTACTTGGTGCAAATGTTCACCTTATACACCTGTCTATTGTTTGGCTGGAAGCCACAGGAACAGTTCAACTCTAGGTGAGAATATTGTTATTATTTAAAAAAAAAAAAACAAAAACTCAAGGCCAGTTTGCCTGGAGACTATTTTAAAAATAACTATTTAATTTTCATATTTGGAAGAAACATGAAGCAATAACAATCATTTCATAAAAGATGATAAATATCAGCCTCTGAATTCCATGGAACAGAATTATATACACAGAAGAAACCAGTAAAAAGTATTCAAGAATATCTAATAAATTATTCTTAACAAAACCAGGAATTTACTGTTAAGATTTGTACCAAGCTTTCTTAGGAGTAAGTTACAGATAAAGCTCCATCTTTATTACCTCAATAGGTATTCAAAAGTTTATTTTTAATTATCACATGGCAGATGTTGAAATCCTTCTAATTTCCATAAAAACATGTGCATTCTTATTTTGAGTTAGGTTATGACTTATTTTCTTGGTTTTTCTCAGACCATTTCATTCTTTAATTCACAGTATGATGGAACAGAAATTAACTTTCATAATATACACACTGTAATACCAAAGCCTTCATTTGTTATGAACATTTCAGCAGTACATTTCAACTTGTGCTAACTGACTAGTACCTTACAGCTAGAAGCATTAGATTTTATGAGTTAGAAAGGACAGTTTTAATGATTTGCAGTTGTGATCTTTTATTTTAATAGCACATCTCTCTGCTTTATGGCCTTATAGATAACAAGTACATGATGCCATATGTAGTATATAATAATGGAATATATAATATTCACAGATTGCTGCCTTGTGTTCTTTTAGCTATCTGTCACCCTCCCTGTAAGAATGGTGGCCAATGCATGAGAAATAATGTGTGTACCTGTTGTGAAGGATATGCTGGCAGGAGATGCCAAAAAAGTAAGACACTCCTTGACGGCATATAACAACAACAAATGTATTTGCCAAATAGGTAAGCATTCACAAAACGGTTTATCTTAAGGACTTATCTTTCACATTTTAATCTTAAGGCATCTGTGATTCTATGTGCATGAATGGCGGAAAATGTGTGGGACCAAACGTTTGCTCTTGTCCTTCTGGTTGGAAACAGAAACGATGCAACACACGTAAGGGTAATACTCTTAAAATGCTAAGCTTTCATCCTTTATGGGAACAGAAAGAATTTAAAACAAAGAGTGTTTTTCTTTTTTTTTGCTTTTTTGTTTGTTCATTTTTTTGGTCTGTATTTATTTATTTGTTCCTGTTTCAAGAAATATGATTTTAAACTGGAAAGAGCAAAATGCAAAGCCCTGTGAACTCATTCTTTCAGAATAGCAGAGGAAATATTTTTTTTCCTTTCTATGAAGTTATTATTTAAAATCAGCAGCTCTTGCAGTGTATTTGTAGAAATGAAAAATGGGAAGCAATGTAAACTTCCATTAACTAGGGAGAAGTTAAATCACGATGCATGTAAATAATGGAACATCATACA
>NW_006921706.1:1458095-1460178 GCF_000298275.1 Orycteropus afer afer
CGCCAGCCGTCTGGTTAGCAGGCAAGTGTCTTAGCCACCAGATGCTCTGCGGAAGGACCAGAGGGCAATCTACTTTGCTGAAGATTGACAGCCTCAGAAACCCCGTGGTGGTGGGAGGGTGGTGCGAGGGTGGTGGATCGCTGGGGAGGGAGGACAGGGCTGCGGGCAGGTCAGGTGTCTCTCTGAGTACCATTCCACGGCAGTGAGTTTTTTTTTTCCTTTCCCTCGGTATCCGGTGTCACTAGAAATACTGCTGTTATTTCACACCTTGTGAACCACTCTGTTGCCTCCATGCAAGCAGAAATGTTGGGGTAATGTGATTTTCAATGTAATTTTGGTTACTCTTGTACTTTATGTGGAAGCTCTGGTGGCGTAGTGCCTACGGCATTTGACTGCTAACCAGAAGGCTGGAGGTTCAAACCCACCAGCCACTCCTCAGGAAGATTGGGCAATCTACTTCTGTAGTGATACAGCCTGGGAAACCCAGGGAGGGGTCGCTATGAGTTGGATCCGACTGGAGGGCAATGAGTTTGGTGTTTTTGTTTTTGTATGTTTTGTTTTGGTGTTTTTGTTTTTGACTTTATGTCAATGTCACTGCTATTACAATTTATATATTTTCTTATCATAGAGAAACATTATCAAAACATTCATTAAGCACTAGTATTTACAGAAGAGACACGCGCTCAAATGTCAACAATTCTGATTAGCAGTTAGATGTAAGAAAATACTAGGAAGAAGAATTAGCAATCACGATTTGGATGGTTTATTCTGGAAAGACGTTAAAAGCACATCAATGTGGAAGTATGCCCACATATTTATTGTAAGTTGAAAAGCACAGTCACAGTTTGTGAATCCTGAAGCATCTTTGTGTGGATTAGAAAAAATTCCCCTTCCTCAAAGTATTTTACAATTCTTTTGATGTAGCTCACTGCCCTCCAGTCGGATTCTACTCATAGCGACTCCTCCTTGGGTTTTCGAGGCTGTGCCACTACAGAAGTAGATCGTCCAATCTTCATTCTGAGGAGTGTGTGGTGGGTTTGAACCGCCAGCCTTCTGGTTAGTAGTCAAGTGTCTTAGGCACTACACCACCAGAGCTCCTTAGAGATATTATTTGAACGAGATGTGTTATTGCCCTCTGCTGGACCATTATAGTACAGAGTCAAATCTCTGACGTCTGCAACGTGAATGGTGCTTCCTTAGCTATGGAATCCTGTGCCTTATATAAACTACCCAATAGTGTACAGCAGCCCTGTTGAAAACACATTCCTTCAATGGTGCATTTATACCAGAAGAAAACTCACTGCCATGGAGTGGATTTCGACTTCTAGTGACGCCCTTTGGGTTTCTAAGGCGGTAAATCTTTACAGAAGTAGATTGTCCAGTATTCCTTCCATGGAGTGGCTGGTGGGTTTGAATTCCCAACTTCTCTCTCTATGTATATATATATTAATATTATATATATAGGAGCTCTGGTAGCATAGTGGCTAAAGCGCTTGACTGCTAACCAGAAGGCTGGCGGTTCAAACCCACCAGCCACTCCTCGGAAGGAAAGTTGGGCAATCCTACTTCCATAGTGATACTGCCTCGGAAACCCAAGGAGGGGTCGCTATGAGTCGGGGCCGACTCGACGGCACACAACAACAACAACAACATATAAATAATTGTGATTTGGGTGAAAGTTTACAGAGTAAGTTCATTTACCATAACTAGTTCATACCATTGTTTCATGATATTGGCTGCAGTTCTCCACAATATAACAGCTCTCTTCCTACTTCTTCCCTGTAGTTACTTCTTCGCTGTGTCTTTCCCTCCCATAGCCCTCAGAGTTATCTCCCTGTGCAAACACTGCTCTTTTGTTCTCTCAAGATTGATTGATTGCTCCAAGATTGATTACATCTACCTGAAGTAAATGTTCACTTTATACCTGTCTATTGTTTGGCGGGAAGCTACAGGATTGAGTTCAGTTCCAGACCTGAAGGGTAACTAGGGGCCATAGTCTCAGGGGTCTCACCAGGCTCTATGAGACCACCAAACCTGTTTTTTTATTTATGATTGAGTTTTAAGTATATATAAATATATATAT
>NW_006921706.1:1460489-1467394 GCF_000298275.1 Orycteropus afer afer
TATATATATATGTATATATATTTATATATATTTAATGCAAGCTTTCTATATGAGACATTGGAACAGTACCTCTCCCCTGAAAAATGACCATATGCTACATAATTTTATATTCTGCTTAATTTAACTCAGTACTACTTAAAAGAACTTACCACGTCCTTCAAAATGTAATTTTAAATGATGGATCAAATTCCATAATGTAAATACCATAATTCACTTAATCTTTCTTATGTTGGACATTCTATTTATTTACAAGTTATTCCTATAGTAGAATCAAATTTATGTTAAAAATATGTTACTTATATTTCAAGAGGGCTGTCTTCTCCAAACATGAAGTTTCAGTCCCAAAATTAAGCTTCCAGCAGTCTTTTTTTCTCTTCACCCAAAATGGCTGTTCCAAAGAGCAGATCAAAACAAAACCATTAAACTGTCATTAAATGAGAAAGACTTGGGCTTCTTTAATTTGAATTTCTTGAGGTCTGGGAGCTGCAGGTGGATCGAAGGGCTGGATCTTAGTTACCATTTTAATGTTACCTCAGTAGCTACTAAATACTTTGTCCCCATGGCAACTCATATTCTTTCTTTCTTTTTTAAATTTTTATTAGTTTACAGAGCAAATTCATTTTCCATACAGCAGTTTATACACAGTTTGTCTCAGGACATTGACTGCATCCCCCCACAACGTAATAGCTCTCTTCCCACGTCCTCCCCATTACAACCTGTATTTTTTAAGCAAAAGTTATTGAAGTCTCTGTAAATTCTCCATTTTCTAGAAACAGCTTCATCATGTATGAGGGAATATTTATCCAATTTACAAATTGTTTATTAAATAATAGACTGATAAAATATTGTGTTATTCTTTTAAATTAACACACGATTAAATTTTTAACACTGTAAGTGTTGTGAGCATTTTCTCTATATGTAGATTGAGATGTAGATACATAGGTAGATATGAATTTTTAAAATTTCCTTGGGAGAGATTTCAAGAGAGAAATGTCTAGTCTAGGCAGTGTGACAATCTTTAAGATATCTCCAGCAGACTTGTTTGACATTAAACTCCTAATGACTGCATATGAAATTGTCTGTTTTCTCATACATTGGCTAGTATTGCATTCTTTTCTTTTTAATTTTTGCTAAATTGTTAAAAAGAAGTTATAAACATTATTTTCTGTTACTGATTTAACTCTCCTTTTTTTTCAAAAAAGGCAGAATAATTTAAAATATAAAAAATCAAACAAAATATATAGCCATGGAAATTTGTTTGCTTTAATAATATATTTATAGAATTGTAAAACTGTTGCCTAGAGATTTGGGTGTTTTGCTTTTTGTTGGGGGTATGTATGTCTTCTGTTTATAGGAAGCTAGGGGTGCAGCCAGCCATTCATAGCTTGTTATGACCCACTTAGGTATCTGGTTACTAAATCGCTTCAGATTACTGGAATTTAGTATGTCACAAGCATCCCATGGTAAAAGTTGATCATTGTAAAAATCTGTGTATCGCAGCAATTTGCAGTCCAAAGTGTCTTTATGGAGGCAGATGTATATTTCCCAATGTGTGTTCTTGCCACGCTGGATATTCTGGAGTCAGATGTGAAAAGAAAATTCAGGTATTTTAAATGAATATTAGCTATTGATATCAGCTTATCTGTCTAGATAGCATATTTGGTAATTGTCCCTTTGCTAGTCATGCTTTGTTTTTGTTTATTTACTAAGGGGGGAAAAATACAAGGGTGACTATCTGCCTCTAAAACTAAAAAGCAATACAATTTTTAGTGTCATTATAATAGAGTTTTCTATACAAAATTCAGGGACCTCTGGTAGTAGCATAGTGCCTAAGGCATTTGACTGCTAACCAGAAGGGTGGAGGTTCAAACCCACCAGCCACTCCTCAGAAGGAAGGTTGGGCAATCTACTTCAGTAGTGATACCACCTCGGAAACCCAAGGAGGGGTCGCTATGAGTGGGGTCCAACTTGACGGCACTTAACAACAACAACAACAATACAAAATTCTAATGAGCATTTGAGGAATTTCAATGTGTAGATAAAACCGTCAAATGTAGCACGGTATTTCATGGCACTGGTGCTGAAAGAGAGCAAATATTCCACAATCTGTATTTAAGACACCACTATGAGTTGGGTCCAACTCGACAGCACATAACAACAAAAACATTTATACTTTGCTCAAATACTAGATCAAGAGAAGCCCCCTCACCATCTTCAAAACTAAATCGGTCATTCTTAAATCAGTGAATCACTATGTTATTGGCCTGAGGTAGCCCTAAATAGTTTACGATGGGTCATGTTTCTGTGATCGTATCTGGGTTTTTGGGAGCTCTGGTACTATAGTGCCTAAAAGCACTTGACTGCTAACCAGAAGACTGGCGGTTCAAATCCACCAGCCACTTCTTGGAAGGAAGGTTGGGCAATCTACTTCCCTAGTGATACTGCCTAGGAAACCCAAGGAGGGGTCGCTATGAGTCGGGGCCAACTCGAGGATACCATAACAACAACAACAACAACAACTGTGTTTTTAAAGATTAAACTTTTTGTATGGTTTTCTAATCTTAAATTTCCATATATAAACTGCCAAGTTATTTATCAGCACTGAAGTTGCTATGAGTTGGAAGCAACTTGATAGCACTCACCAATGTCTACACATACCAGTGTGACTTTAATAATTACAAAAGAATACAGCAGAACTCTCAAAAAGTTCTTAAAATTAATCTGTATTAATTTAATAATCCAGTGTATGCTGGGGCTATGATATGAAAAAGTATAGGAAATTTTCTTCTTGATGTCTGATACTGGATCAGTTGTAGAGGTAATGTGGGTGAATATATGCTTTTCTCCTCGGATCGATGCTCATCCTAGGAGAATATGGCCCCTCTTTTGGAAATGTTGCTGTTGTTGTTAGGTGTTGTTGAGTCAGCTCTTGACTCATAGTGACCCTGTGTACAACAAAATGAAACAGTGCCCAATCCGCACCATCTTCATAACCCTTGCTATGCTTGAGCCCACTGTGTCAATCCATCTTGGTGTGGCTTTCTCCCTTTTTGCTGACCTTCTACTTTACCAAGCATGGTATCCTTCTCCAGGGACCAGTCTCTTCGGACAACATGATCAAAATAGTGAGATGAGGTCTGGCCATTCTCACTTCTAAGGAGCATTCTGGCTTTACTTCTCCAGAACAGATTTATTTGTTCTAGCACACCAAACCAAACCAAACCAAACTTACTGCCATTGAGTCGATTCTTACTCATAGTGACCTTCATTGGGTTTTTGAGGCAGTAAATCTTTACAGAAGTAGATTTCCCCCTCTTCCTTCTGTGGAGCAGCTGGTGGGTTTGAACTGCCAACCTTCTGGTTAGCAGTCAAATGCCTTAGGCACTGCACCACCAGAGCTCCTTTTTTATTCTGGTTGTTGTTGTTGTTGTTATGTGCCGTCGAGTCAAACTCGACTCATAGCGACCCCTCCTTGGGTTTCCGAGGCAGTATCACTACGGAAGTAGGATTGCCCAACCTTCCTTCTGAGTTTTTATTCTGGTAGTCCACGGTATTTTCAATATTCTTCACCAGTACCCCAATTAAAAAGCATCAATTCTTCTTCGATCTTCCTTATTCATTGTCCAGCTTTCATATGCATATGTGGTGATTGAAAATACAATGGCTTGGGTTAGGTTCCCCTTACCCTTCAAAGTGTTATCTTTGCTCCTTGACACTTCAGAAAGGTCTTGTGCAACAGATTTGCCCACTGCAATATGGTGTCTGATTTGTTAACTGCTGTTCCATGGGTATTGATTGTGGATTCAAGTAAAATGAAATCTCTGACAACTTCAATCTTTTCTCCATTTATTGTGATGTTGCATATTGGTCCAGTTGAGAGCATTTTTGTTTTCTTTATGTTGGGGTGTAATCCATAGTGAAGACTGTAGTATTTGATCTTCATCAGTAAATAGTTCAAGTCATCTTCACTTAAAAGTGACGAAAGCAAGTTTGTGCCATCTGCATGTCACAGATTTTTAATGAGTCTTCCTCCAATCCTGATGCTGTGTGCTTGTTCATATAGTCCAACTTCTTGGATTGTTGCTCATCATGCAGATTGAGTAAGTATGGTGAAAAGATATGACCCTGATGCACACCCTTCCTGATTTTAAACCATGCAGTGTTCCTTTGTTCTGTCCAAGTGACTGCCTCTTCGTCTATGTACAGGTTCCTCATGAGCACAATTAAGTGTTCTGGAATTCGCATTCTTCTCAATGTTATCCATAATTTGTTATGATTCACACAATGGGATGTCTTTGCATTGTCAATAAAACACAGGTAAACATCTTTCTGGTATTCTTTGCTTTCAGCCAAGATCCATCTGATACCAGCAATGATATCCCTTGTTTATGTCCTCTTCTGAGTCCAGCTTGAATTTCTAGAAGTTCCCAGTCAACATACTGCTGCAACTGTTTTTGAATTATCTTCAGCAAAATTTTACTTGCATGTGATATTAATGATTTTGTCTGATAATTTCCATACTCTGTGTGATCACCTTTTTTTGGAATGGGCACAAATATGGACTCTTGCAGTTGGTTGGCCAAGTAACTGTCTTCCAAATTTCTTGGCATAAATGAGTAAGCACCTCCAGTGCTGCATCCATTTGTTGAAACATCTCAATGGGTATTCCGTCAGGACTGGAACCTTGGTTTTCACCAGTCACTTCAGTGCAGCTTACACTTCTTCTTTCAATACCATTGGTTCTCGATTATATGCTACCTCCTGAAGTGGTTGAACATCGACGAATTCTTTTTGGTACAATGACTCTGTATATCCCTTCCAACTTCTTTTGCTTCTTGAATTATTCAATATTTTCCCCATAGAATCCTTCAATATTTCAACTCAAGGCTTGAATTTCTTCTTCAGTTCTTTTAGCTTGAGAAATGCCTAAAGAGAGTAAGTTGGTAAAAAGCTTTGAGAAGCATCATAATGTGCTGTTTGTCCTTGGTTGGAGTTTTGGTCTCGTCTTGGACTGGCCATCTTAATTCATCAGGTGGAAAAGCAGGGGCAGGGGTGCACAGGTTCCAAAACTGGTCAATGCTGGCCACAGATAGTAAACTGGAAGATATCTCAAGAATGGCTTGTTACTTGGAAAGGCCATTTAAGTAGTAAATTTATATTGGTATTATTTCTTTTGCAGTGTCTCTTCCTTAGCCTCATGATCTAAGGAATGCAATTGCCCTGTCCTGTGAGCTGTTTCTGTCTTGGTTTTATGATCTTAGGAATGTGATTGCAGAGGCAGGATTCTTATGTAATTATGGCTACCAGTAAGGCAATGTTTAAATTGAACAAGATTAATATGGAACTCAGAACACATATTCATCTCCCAGAAATTCTAATCTGTCTACATTATTACAGTTTTATTTTATATTACCCTACATTCAGAAATAAAAATGCAAAATGAGCTTTAGACATTTATTATGTTCTTTTAAATTCTTATGGAAAAATGAGAACGAGGATAAAAAAAAAAAAGTGGAGCCCTGGTGGTGCAATGGTATTCAAACCCACTGTGTCTGAAGCCCCCATAAAGATTACAGCTTAGGAAACCCTATGAGGCATTTCTACTCTCTCCCATAGGGTTGTTATTAGTTGGAATCAACAGCACACAAAAACAACAGGAAGAAATATGTACTCCACATAATTTTTTTTTTAAGTTTATAATGGAAATTAAAATACCTACTGTGAAAATACATATAACTTTTACATTAGTCTCTTTGCACTCTGTTGTTGTTGTTATGTGTTGTGGAGTTGGAACCAACTCATAGCTACCCCTCCTTGGGTTTCCGAGGCAGTACCACTATGGAAGTAGATTGCCCAACCTTCCTTCCATGAGTGGCTGGAGGGTTTGAATCACCAGAGCTTAGTATATAAATTGCAATTTCAGCATTGATTTTCAATGTATTTTTTTTACAGTTAGAGTGTTAATTGCTCAAGAATTTGTCTATTCTTAAATGCCTAAACTAATATATTAAACTTTTATAAACATTCCTAATTCCACACCAAGAATCTCAAGAGACAATTCAAATATTAAACAGTAGACTAGACATTTATAATAGATTTAATGGACTTGCATATGCTAATAAAGCAGAAATGCTACAATTTACAGATTTTATATAAAACTACTCCTTATGAAAGCTAATGACTCTGCTAAAAGGGCAGGGAGGCCACATGTTTTGACCTCCTCTAACCCCACAAGAGGAAGACAGAATCACTATCAGTAGCCCAAGGCCCATTCCTGTGAGGCCAGACATGCTGCCTCTCTCCAGCCCTTACAACATCTGTTCCTCCCGCAGCAGCCAAAGTGTATCTGCCCGGTTCAATAATTCACTACAGTGGCCACACAGAACTCACAGATTATGGGGTTTATTAGGGAAGCACCAGGCTACAATTCAAGTTCAGGAAAAACTCCCAGTCTCTCGCCCAGCCCACCGTCTCTCAGCCAAGTCTATCACAGCGTCTCCCCCAGCAGTGTGTGTCCCTCAGTGTCTTACTCAGCAATGCGTGTCTCTTGTGTCTCTTTCTCAGGAGTACGTGTCTCTCAGGAGCACCTGTCTCTTTCAGCAGCACATCTTCCTCAACCAGCAGAGAGAGAGAGTTCTGCCTCTAGGAGGCCTCTTTTTGAGCCTGGCAGAGTGGCCAAACTAGCCAATTATAGCATCAGAATGCTAAGCACCTGAGAGAGTGGGAACCTCCCAGAACATTGTTTTGTGCCACTCCCAACAGAAATACTCCAGGTAGACAACTTTAGCAATCAGGAGCTCCTCAGTTGCTCATAGCAAATTCCACCTTGGAGTTTACAAAGACTTATGGGTAGAAAAGCCACACTAAGTAATTTACTACACTGCAGACTTATAGAAATGAAAATA
>NW_006921706.1:1483729-1491991 GCF_000298275.1 Orycteropus afer afer
ATTCTTCTGCTAGTTGGGGTTTAGTCCAATTCTGTATCCTTCCCTTCAAGGCTCAGGGGTCCAAGATTATCTTCTGTGTCTGTGTTAATTAGTTTCCCTTTTCTTTGTTGAAGAGGGTCTGTGCAATCCTTCTGCCTAGTCCGCCATCTTGCCAGAACTCCTCAACACTGTTACTTTAAATATCCAAAATTGTTAAGCTACTTGTAAACATTCAAAATGGCTGCACCCTCCAGACAGAAAAAACTCCACAGCTCAGCCCGCCTTCCTCTTTGCTGCTTCTGTTTGTATTCCCCTGCCACCAGAGCAGTTCCTGGGTCATTTATGATCCTTAATTATAGCCTGTTAATTTCCTAATAAATCCATAATCATGAATATTGTCCGTGAGTTCTGAGTGGCCCTTGCAATGAATTATTGAATGTAGCAGAGAAGTAGAGAGTGCTGTGGGAGGGACAATTGATGTCAGAATTGGTTAAAAAGTTTGGGAGGTGGATGTATGACTTCTTGTTCATAGGAATCAGCTTTGGGCTGATGCTAATGGTGATTCTCTCTCTCCATCATGAATTTAAAGGAGGTCAGATGCCACCCTCACATCATTTTTACTGTTGGCATCAGAAGCAGGATTCATTACAATGGTTCCTGACTCATAAAAGCAATTTGTAAGGGAAAAAACAAAGGAGCCTGGGAAGTGAAAGTTTTGATTGTTAGATGGATACTCATATCTGAAAGGGAAGTAAGAAATGTTATGCTGAAGCAGTAGGCAGGGAAATGGAAGATAAAAAAACTGCTTCTGTAATAGTAAACAAGATTATTTATAGGGGGCCAAGGTCTACTAGTTCCATTCAGAGACCCAATGCTACATGCATATGAATAGGCAGATAGTCATAAGTGTGGAGTAGAGAAGATGAAACTGGAATGTTTTTTAAAAAGGGTTTTGTGTTTAGTTGAATATACTGTGGATATTGAATGTTTCTCCTACCTAGTGTTGTAAAATAGGTCTAAATGTATGATAAAAATGAATATTGGGTATTATAGGTTTACAGAGAGCCCAAAACCCAGCCTTTCACCAATACTTGATTGGATATGCTAAAAGATGAACTAAGAATTGCCCAAAGAAACATAGGCATTTTGTTTCAAGCCAGTAGTCCTGTGTATAGAGTATTGGGGGTTTAGGTCTACAACCTGAGCACTATGCAAGAAATTTGACTTTGAAAAGACATTGAGACCCACCAAGGATTGCTGAGAAATCAGGATATTTGCATTTGAAGGAAAGACTTGGAAAAAAAAAAAAGATGGTTTTGCTTTTTGAATTTTGAGAAAGTTATTTGTCTTTGGGTGTATTGAGGCAGGAAAAGTCAGCACCCATCAGAAGAACCCCTTTCTAGTACTAGAGGTTAAAGGGAGCTGGTGAGTAGACAGCCTGGTATGTGTGCTTGTTGTGACCACCTGGGTCTACTCATTGAGGAGTGGAGGAAGTGCAGCAATGAAAAGATGGGCTGAGTTTGGACATGTTCCATTGGCACCCATTAACCTAGTCCACAGAGAGAGAGAGAGAGAAGGGGCTGGCTGGTCTGAAGTGCAGGGAGTTGTGTGGACTTCTGAACCTGTGGGTAGTGCCCATTGACCTAGCCCATGGGGAATGGGGATGAGAGAAAGAAAAAGTGCTGGCTGGTCTGACATGCAGGGAGTTGTGTGAACTCCCAAGCTTATGTCTGGTACCCATTAATCTAGCTTGAATATCTAAAGATGAATCCAACTGAATGAAGAGACCGATGTTGGACACTGTGAGTTGGTATAAAGTGGTAAAATTTGATGACTTGCTGTGAACTGGACTTTGCTTATGGATGCAGGTGTTCTAAGTTCCACCTGGAACAGAAGATTCTTCAAAGATCAAGAAACCACTTGTCTCCTCAGAGTACTGGGTAGATAAACCAAAATCAAACCTGCTGCCATTGAGTGGGTTTTGACTCATAGTGACCTTATAGGACAAAGTAGGACTCCTACAGAGGGTTTCTAAGGCTGTAAATCTTTACAGAAGCAGACTGCCTGATCTCTCTCCCATGGAGCAGCTGGTGGATTTGAACCACCAATGTTTTGGTTAGCAGCTAAATGCTTTAACCACTATACCACCAGAGCTCCTTTACTGGTTTGATAGGGTGGGCAATTTAAACATTGGCTACATTAAATGGGGGAAAATAAAGGCATGAAGGGCTGACTTACATGTCTTCATAGGTGTACTTACACTCAAATGAGGGGGACAAGAAAGTATACCCACTGAATAGATTCCTGTTTTCTTGATATGTCTGGGGAAGACAGGGTGGGGAAAGATGCTGATAGGATTATACAGTTCTGTTGTGGGTGTTGTTTCTTAACAAGGTTAATTGTGACTGTAAAAACTGTAATTATAGAAGTAGTAACTGTGAAAGAGTGGACTAAGGGGGAGGCACTGTTGAAGTAACGTGGCTGAACTTAAAATTCCTTAAAGAGTTTTGCTATGCTGTTACCATGTGATGTTCAGAGGCTCTTAGAGCAAGGGAATAATCATCTCTCAGTTAAATTTTATCACATACCAGAAAGGGTGAAGCTGAGATAACTTGTGGAGAACCTGCTAGATCAGATGGATACCTGTGACCTCAATGGCTGGTCCCTAGGTAACCTCACCCTGAAGACTCCATGCCATAGTGAAGGACTAATTGTTGATGACTGCTTTGGACTGGTAAAATGATTGGAAGGGGAAAGCTAATACTTCATTTATGAAAGGGCTAGAAGAGCCCGGAGATGGCCTGTGGTGCAGTAAATTATTTAATGTGGCCCTAACAGCCACAGTCTTTATAATTCCCACCAAATGACTGGGTTTAAAAACAAAACAAAGCAAAACAAAACAAAAAACTCACTACCATTGAGTTGAGTAGATTCAACTCATAGTGACCCGAGCCAGTGTCTCTACGGAAATAGATTGCCCAATCTTCCTTCTAAGGAGTGACTGGTGGGTTTGCACCTCCAGCCTCTGGTTAGCAGTCAAATGCCTTAGGCACAATGCCAATGACTGGGCAGAACTATGCAAATGTGAAGTGCTTGTGGCCCACCAAGGGGATTGGATAGCTTGCTAATAGTGTAAATAATGTACATGGTGTGTTTGTGGGGGTAGGTTCTTATTTAAGTGATGTTTTGGTTGTTACTTGCCATCGAGTCAGACCCGACTCATAGCGACCCCTCCTTGGGTTTCCGAGGCAGTATCACTGTGGAAATAGATTGCTCCATCTTCCTTCCAAGGAGTGGCTAATGTGTTTGAACCACCACTCTTCTGGTTAGCAGTCAAGTGCCTTAGCCACTAAACTACCAGAGCTCCTTATTTAAGGGATATGGAGCCCCAATGTGGCTATTGGTTTTGCCATCCCACTAGGTTTAAAATGAGCCATCCCAGATGGGATCTCATTACCGCTAAGAAAGAACAGCCAGGAGCAGTGGACACCCTTTGTATTCAGGATCTCTGAGCTGAGAACCTCTTCAAATCAGAAGACAGAGAAAGAGCTATATCGCCTTACTGAGACTTTGAGGGAAGTGAGAAGTGATGGCAGAGAAACAGTGGCAGCAGAACCAGGCCACCAGTAGGGCACAGTGAGTTTCTGGACCCAGGGAGAAAGAAAGCTCAACACTTTTGGGCAGGAGGCTTGCTGGTGGAGTGAGGTGCCTCTGGCCACTTAGTGGAGCTAAGTTTTCTGAGTCATGGAGCTAAAGCTGAGTGCCTTTGAGCTGAGACTCACTGGTGGAGTTGGGTGCCTGTGGACACTTACCAGCAGAGAGAAAAGAGTCTTGTAACACTTGCCTGAGCAGAGCAAAGGCCAAAGGTTGGCAGGGGCTGGGAGGCCGAGGGCCAGAAAGAGGTGTGCCTGTGGACACACTGAGAAGAGGCTGCTCTGATCGAAGGGCTGTATCCTGAGTCATTTCTGATCCTGAATTGTAACTTGTTAATTCCCTAATAAACCCCATAAGCATGAATACATGAGTTCTGTGGACCCATTGCAGTGAATTATCAAACCCAGCAGAGAAGTAGAGAGTGCTGTGGGATGGATGGTTGGTGTCAGAAGTGACAAAAAGGTTGGAGGGTGGAGGCATGTTTGACCTCTTCGTCATAGGAATCAGTTTTGGGCTAATGCTGTTGGTCATTCTCTCTCCCCATCCTGAAGTTAGAGGAGGTCAGCCGCTCCCTCCATGCCATCTTTTACGTGTTTACATTGAAATGATATATTTGAGTTGTCAGACTTTCTTATTCTTTCTCTGACCTTCTTAAAATACAGTACTTTCCTATACTTTAAAATATGCCTTATTCTAAAATATTAAAATATCACAATCTTTTTGATAAAATGAATGACAAATTTATCTAATTTTTAATATTCAAAAGTTAAAAAAACATAATAACAATATAAATAAAATTCAAAATTTTAAGTTAAATCTGTTTTGGAACATTTGGCACCCATAATGGAAGCACAGATATATCGTATATGTTATTTCAACTTTATAAACACTTAAAATTATGTAATTTTAAACAAATATCTGTTAACAAATATCTCTGTGTTAGATTTTAAACCATGTATATTTAGATTAAACAAAATTAATATAATTTAATTTTACTTTCCTTTTTACTACCTAACAATTCATTGATGCTTGTATTGCATGCCAATTACTTAGAAAATGAGACTGAAGTGGTAGGTTAAATAGGGGAGGGGGGGGAGCAGTAAACACAGAAATATAAAAGGAAGAACACTGACTTGTGTATCTATAATCTTATTAACTATAGATAATATGTAAATATTATGAGAAATAGTTTTTTCTTCATAGAAGGCAAAGTAATAAATCTAAGTGGGATGCATTAACTATTCTATAAGGGGCACTGATATTTCTCAATTGCTCAAATTATACTGGAAATACCAACTCACATCCTATTTACAGGAAAAAAGCCCTTAAAGATCATGTAAGTCTTAATCATATTTTCCTTGTCTGATGAAGTGCATGAGATAGTACATTTGTAAATTGTGATAAGACAGAATTGTACTGAGATCGCTAATATTTAATGTCAAATAAGAAATTTATCCTATAAAACTTTTCCCCAGGTACCTTTCATATTTCAGTACTTGGTTCTTAATCACAGTAAGCAAGCTGAGAAGAAAGGCACTATTGATTAGTTTTCCCCTCAGTTTCCTATTTGCCTCACAAGGACCACCTAGTTTTATACTTTAAAGTTTTTCATGATATTGAAAACTATAGATTAGGATCCTTGACATCATACTTCCTCTAATCAATCAAGTTAACAATGGACTGGACTGATCTAGAGTTTGCTTAAGACAAGTACTTTGGAATGCTTCCTATCCCTGAGTGGAAGAGTGAGAAATACCCCAGTTTCATTCATTTCTTACTCCTAAATCCCTAAATCCACTTTCTCTAACAGTTAGTCCACTTTCTCCATCAAGTCGAAGCTTTTGTTTGAGTTAACTCAATTAAAACAGTAGTTTGTTAAAAGGATAGAGGGAAATCTCACACATTCCAAGGGCAAGAAATGAAGCTGGGTTTAGTAGGAACAAGGAAGCAATCAAGAAAAGAGGTCCACACTTTTCTCTGTATGGAACTGCAAGATCTGTCCTGAGGAGCTCTGGTGGTATAGTAGTTAAGGCTGCTAACCAAAAGTTTGGTAGTTAGGACCTACTAGTTGCTCCCTGGGAGCTCTGGTAGCATAGTGGCTAAGACACTTGCCTGCTAACCAGACGGCTGGCGGTTCAAACCCACCAGCCACTCCTCGGAAGGAAGGTTGGGCAATCCTACTTCCATAGTGATACTGCCTCGGAAACCCAAGGAGGGGTCGCTATGAGTCGGGGCCGACTCCACGGCACATAACAACAACAACAACAGTTGCTCCCTGGAAGAAAGATGAGGCAGTCTGCTTTCATAAAAATTTGTAGTCTTGGAATCCCAATGAAGGTTGCTATGAATCAAATCAACTCGATGGCAGTGAGTTTGGATTTTTTTTTTTTTTTTTTTTGAGGGTCTATCTTATCTCTGCTTTTCTGTAAATCTCTGGTTCTTTCTGCCCATTGCTGTCCTTTATTGATCTTACTCAGGACCCAGTGTGGCCACAAGATTTATATGGTGATTTTTAGTTGCTACTCATTGGCTGGCAAACATGTCATTTAGTTGAAAATTCTTGAGTGAAGAAAATATACAGGGTTATGACTAGTGAATAAGTTGTGTGTACTTATTATTTATGCATGTTAAAATAAGAGATTTTAATTCATTAATTTATTGATAAAAATATTTTGAAAAGAATATGTTCTAAGAAGAATTCCTGAACCAAGGGTCTGTTTTATTTTAGCTATGGCATATACATCCACACCTCGAGGGATGTTAGATATTAGATAAAGAACATTGTGCAGAAATAGACCTGTTGTTATTGTTGTTGTTATGTGCCGTCGAGTTGGACCCAACTCATAGCGACCCCTCCTTGGGTTTCAGAGGCGGTATAACTACGGAAGTAGATTGCCCAACCTTCCTTCCGAGGAGTGGCTTGTGGGTTTGAACCGCCAGCCCTCTGCCTATCAGTCAAGTGCCTTAGGCACTATGCTACCAGAGCTCCCAGAAATAGAACTAGAGCCATGAAAGCAGCATGGCCTATTGGACTGAGGCTTTAAAGTTGTTACACTTTGGCTTGAATTTAGCTCCAAATTGTGGCTTTACCTCTTACCAGTTATAGGGCCTTCCACAGTAAGCTTTGCTTCTCTCTACTCTCTGATTCTTTGATTTGTAAAATAGGAATTGTTAGTCGTCCTTGAGCTTTCTCCAGTTCGTAGCAACCTTATATAGAACAGAATGAAAAGTTCCCTGATCCTGCAGCATCTTCACAGTTTTTAGTATATTTGAGTCCATTGTTGTAGCTATTATGTCAGTCTGTCTCATTGAGGATTTCCCTCATTTTCACTGGAATAAATAACACTTATTTTATAGGATTAGTTGGTAGTTTTGAGTTTAAATTGAGATGTATAAATAACTTATAATAATGACTGTCATCTAATAAATTCTCAATATATGAGTGTTGTTGTATGTTTTACAATGCTAAAAATGACTCTGCAAAACTAGCTGGGGAAATGATACAGGTAGATCCCTGTTTAGGTTTTCTAGTGACTACTACAGATTTATGTTTTTTGTTTCCTCGTGCAGTATAGGGAATTGCTTGGTATGGCCCTTCTAGCCATGGTTTTTATGACTCCCACCAGATGACTATGCAAATATGAGGTGCTTGTACCCCATCAAAGAGATTCATAGCTTGTTAAAAATGTAAATTATGCTGCATAGCACCCTTGATGGTTGGGACCATGCAAGTAAGGTGTATGGAACCCTAACATGAGGATTGGTCAGTTTTGCCATCTTGCTAGGCTTAAAATGAACCATCCTAGAGGCAAAAAATGAGATCTCACTACCATAAAGAAAGAAGAGCCAGGGGTGGATTGCATCCTTTGGACTCAAGATGTCTGCACTGAACCTTCTCGAACCAAGAACAGAGAGCTATGGTATCAGAGATGACCAGAATCAGCAACAGAGAAATGACAGCAGCAGAGACAGCAGAGTCAAGAGACTGGCATGAGACCGAGTGGTCTCTCTCTCAGCCCACGAAGCAAGAAAGCAGAGTGTCTTTGGGCAGGATACTTGCTGGTGAGTGGGGTGCCTCTGGGCACTTGGTGGAGCTAAGTTTGCCAACCCAGAGAGCTAGAGCTGAGTACTTTTGGGCTGAGGCTTACTGGCAGAGTGGGGTCCCTCTGGTTATTAATTGGCAGAGCTCAAGGAGCCTTGTAACACTTGCCTAAGCAAGGTAGGGGCCAAGGGGCCTCAGGGCCAAGAGGCCAAGGCCAGAGAGATGCCTGCTTATGGCATGGCTGAGAAAAAGCTGTCCTGATTGAAAAACTATATCCTGAGTAATTTCTGATCTGAATTATATGCTATTACTTCCTTAAAAATATCCCATAATCATGAGTGTTGTCTGTGATCACTGCAACAAATTATTGAACAGCAGAAAAGTAGAGAGTGCCATGTGAGGAACGGTTGGTATCAGAATTGGTAAACAGTTTGGAGGGTGGATACGTGTCTGACCTCTGCCTGACAGGAACCAGCCTTGGACTGTTGATCTTGGTCCTCCTCCTCACCTTGTGAAGTTAGAGGAAGTCAGATGTGGCCCCCATACCATTTTTTGCACCTGATTATATAATATACTTTTTTTTTTTT
>NW_006921706.1:1492771-1501370 GCF_000298275.1 Orycteropus afer afer
TGTTCCTCTGTCTGGCTTCCTGGCTTTTAATTCCCTTTCTCCTGCTCTTCTGGCCTGCTTTTTCGGGCATCCCTGAGTTGTCTCTCCTCACCTGTATCCCTGGGGCTGACTGCTCTTCTGTCCGAGTTCAAGGCTTGCTTCTAGTATATAAGAAAAACTTTGAGGATGGTCTCTAGCTTTTGGCACTTTTGAATTCTGCATGTAGCCAAGTCTTCGTTCAGCAGCATGCCATGTTGTTTGCTGATGTTGGGACTGTTAATGGACTTGAATTAGTGGCCTGCCATGTGGTTTGATAATTTTGGGACTATGCCATTTTACTTACCAACCTTGGGTTTGTGTGTCAGCCTCAGGAGTCAGCAGTTGCCTGAGTGAAGAGATGCCTTCAGCTCCAGTGGGCTGGAAGAAAGAGGCAGAGGTGAAGCCTAGGGTCGAGAGTTTTTCACCTAGCTCCGAGAGCTGGCACTTTGAACTTGGACTTCTAGCCTCCTGAACAGTAGGAGAATAAATCCCTGTTTGTTAAAACCACCAATTTGTGGTATATTCCTGTTAGAGTGGAACTAGATAACCAAAACGTGAATATAAATTTTAAATCAACTATGGTAAGAAGCAGACTAAAAGGACTAAAAGCAGCTAGCACATGATGACTAAAATTTGGGGTTGAATGTATGTGCCATGCTCTAAGTGGTTCACATGAGTTAAATTGATGAATTGTCATGACTTACCTGTGAAGAGGTATTCTTTGTAGTACCCTTTTAAAGAGGGGAAAAAAGGTACAGAACAGTTAAATGACTTGCCTGCCAAAAATTGGTCAGCTAAGATATGGATTCAAAAACCTGGTCTTAGAATCTGTTCTTAATCATTACACTGTGGCTTTCTCTATGCTATACAAGCACTGGGTATAGGGAGGGCTAGACCCTTTGAAGAATATGTTTCATCATATGAAATACTATGTTGTTTTTGTTGTTTGCCGTTGAGTCGGACTTGACTTATAGCAACCCCTCCTTGGGTTTCCAAGACAGTATCACTACGGAAGTAGATTGCCCAACCTTCCTTCCGAGGAGTGGCTGGTGGGTTTGAACCACCAGCCTTCTGGTTAGCAGTCAAGTGCCTTAGGCACTATGCTATCAGAGCTCCCCTATTAAATAGTATAATAGTTTTTAAAAACCTTACCATACAAAAACCATGCTTAACATCTCTATTTAATCAAATCTTAGCTAGTTTTTCAACAAAATCATGTGAAGCATCTCCATTTTTGTATAATATTTTAACTAGTTTTTCAACATTTAGCAATTAGCTTGCTAATAACATTGCATTATCACCTATGTGAGCAAAAGTATCTGGCCCTTTCCTCCAAATTATAAATATAAATAAATAAAAATATTGTCACTGTGTTGGAATAAGAGGAGCTCTGGTGGCAGAGTGGTTAACACATTTGCCTGCTAACCAAAAGTTCAGTGGTTTGAACCCACCAGCCCCTCCACAGGAGAAAGATGAGACTGTCTACTTCTGTAAAGATGTATAACCTGCAGCACTATTTACAATAGCCAAAAGATGGTAACAACCTAGGTGTCCATCAACTGAAGAATGGATAACCAAACTATGGTACTATGGTGGTTAAGTTTGTGTGTCAACTTGGCTGGGCCTGGTTGAGTGGCTGGGCAGCTGAATGTAGTTATTCCCCATGGTGAGATTAGTAATTAACAACTTGGTGGAATCTACTGAGAGCAGCTGAGTAGCTGCCGTTAGGTATGTGACCTGTTTCCCATATATAAGCAGCAACTTTGGGAATGGTCTCTAGCTTATGGAACACTTGAACCCTGCATGTAGTTATGTCGTTATTCAGCAGCCTGCCATGATCTGCCAACCTTGGGACTTTCAATGAACTTGAATCAATGGCCTGCTGTGTTGTTTGGTAACATCAGGACTGTGCCTTTTTATTTGTCGACCTTGGGCTTGTTAGCCTCAGTAGCCAGTAGCTGCCTGAATGAAGACATGCCTCAAGCTTCAGTGGGCCAGAAGCAAGAGGCAGAGCTAAAGCCCAAGGTGGAGGGGCTTTCACCTTGCCCCTAGAGCCTGGCACTTGGAACTTGGACTTCTAGCCTCTCAAACTGTAAGAGAATAAACTGTTTGTTCAAGCCATCCCATTTGTGCTATATTTCTGTCAGAGCAGCACTAGGTAACCAGAACAGGTACATACACACAATGAAATACTATGCAGCCTTAAAGAATAACATAGGATCCGCAAAACACTGCATAACGTGGTTGAACTTGGAGGACATTATGCTGAGTAAAATAAGTTAATCACAGAAGGACAAATATTGTATTAGTCCATTACTGTAAAAAGTCAAGGAAAGGTTCATATATGGAAGGAAATTTTCTTGGTTGGTTACCAGGGCTGGGAGGGGAGGGGGAAGGAACACTGTTAGAAAGGTAGAGACAAGTATTGATTTGGGTGAAGAGAAGGGAATGTACCAAATGTGAGTGATCAACATGGTGCCATTGCGGATAAGGAAGGCATAAAGCGATGCATGGAAGGTATAGGCAGTAAAGATGAATCGTTTTGCACATACAGTACTGTGTTGTCAGTGAAGGCAAACACGGGTATACGGGTGGATAGATGGGTGGACAGGCTGAACTATCAGGGATGTCTATGCTGGGGTGGGGGAGGGGGATGTATAACCTTGGAAATCCTAAGGGGGAATTTTCACTCTGTTCTATGTTGTTGTTGTTGTTGTTATGTGCCGTCGAGTCAGCCCCCGACTCATAGCGACCCCTCCTTGGGTTTCCGAGGCAGTATCACTACGGAAGTAGGATTGCCCAACCTTCCTTCCGAGGAGTAGCTGGTGGGTTTGAACCGCCAGCCTACTGGTTAGCAGTCAAGTGCTTTAGCCACTATGCTACCAGAGCTCCTATAGGGTCACTATAAGTCAGAATTAACTCAGTGGCAGTGAGTTTGGTTTGGTTTCTATTTATGTTGGAATAAAGACAAATATATTACATATTAATAAACATATATTAAAATCTTTTTTAATATAGTTCATTTTTTCTTCCCTTTTGTTTTTTTTAAAGAAATTCAAACATTTTCCAGGGCCGTAGAAAGTGTCTCTGGTGCTGAATTATGGCGTAGTGGCTAAGGCATTTGACTGCTAACCAGAAGGTTGGCTGTTCAAACCCACCAGCCACTCCGCGGAAGACTGGGCAATCTACTTCCTTAGAGATACTGGCTCAGAAACCCTAAGGGGGTCGCAGTGAGTCGGAATTGATTCAATGGCAGTGAGTTTGGTTTTTGGTTTGGTGCTGAATGGAGAAAGTGGCCCTGTCTGCAAGTGTGGGAGAATAACGTACCAATGAGTAGACGACTTTATGTAGCCACTGTGACTGCTCTGGGAGAACAAGAGAAAGGAAAGCCAAACTAGATGTCAATCCAATTTGTCCTTTTATTGTGTAGGATAGCCTCTATCACTGTTGAAACAATTTTAACCTCAGTTGTAAAGTATTTTTGTCAATTTTCTATTACCAGATGAAATGAGCAAATTTGGCCTGCAGATGGCGCCAGCTCCTCAGTTCCCAGTTAATACACCTTAAATGCAAAATGACCGCTTTGGCAAGAGAGTGTATTAAATATTTATTGTGAAGATGATGTTTTTCAAAAAATAAAATTCTTCAATAACATGACATCAGTTTTTCCCATGAGTCTAGATATTTTTGTTATATCTAGTGATTACTCAATAATTTTAGCCACTTGCCTAAGTGTACTTAAAAATTCTCACCGTGCCAGTAAGGTTTTACCTTCCTTCATAGATTTGGTGATTTCCTAAATTTGTCCGGGATTAGGACTGTTCTGAGTAATATTTGGTGAGACAGAAAATACTTTTTTCTGTATTCAATGAATTTTAAAAGCAATCAAAATAGTACTTTCAGATATTTCAAGATTGTATTTATTTCCCTGCCATTGAGAAATAATCATGTAAAAATTGATACATATCAATCACATACTATAAATATACACACACAAAAGCGTATATAGAGTGGATTCTCATATCAGTCTTAAATCTTCCTCATCAAGAAATTGGTGATAATTTTGCCTAGTGTGGCTAAGAGATAGTGTTAGGATCTAGATTGTGTTTTCAGATCTCAGAATCACCACCTGCATCTCCCTCACGGCTTTGGTTCAATGCTGCCTGAGCTGAGATGTCCTTTTCTTGGCTCAAGGTTCTGATTACTAATCAAAGGAAATTCTTAGTTTGCTTATTCTAAACCTTAAATTGTGACTTTAAAAAAAAAAAACAAAAAACTGCCATCAAGTCGGATTCGACTCGTAGCAACTCCTCCTTAGGTTTCTGAGACCATATCTCAATGGAAGTAGATTGCCTAGTCTTCCTTCTGAGCTGGTTAGTAGTCAAATGCTTCAGGCACTACACCGGAGTTCCCAAATTGTGACTTTCCATAAAAACAAACCAAACTCACTACTGATGAGTCAGATCTGACTCATAGTGACCCCTCCTTGGGTTTCTGAGGCGGTGTAGGGTCAAAGCACTTCTAGTGTAATGCCACAAGTGTAATGGCCTTTGATATGGGCAGATAGGTCTTCAGGTCAAATCCAAAGAAGGAATTGGCTATTGACAAAAAAAAGGGTTTGAAAAAAATTCCATCCATACCCACAATCCTTTGCAAATGCCAGTCATCAGTGAGAATGCATCAGCAGAAAATAGTGATGTGGCAAAGGGCAGTCAGATTAGAAACCTATAGCATCATGCAGCCACCATCTCCATTAACTAATGTAGAAGACAGCATCAAAGTCTTCAGTAGAAATCAATCGATACTGTCTTGGTGCCCTAAAGGAATCCTTGGGCGGTAGAAAACATTAAGGGCTTGGCTATTAACTGAAAGGTTGGAGGTTTGAACCACCCAGAGATGCTGTGGAGGGCCTAGCTATCTAATTCTGAAAGGTCACAGGTCACAGCTTGAAAAGCTTATGGAGAGCAGAGTTCTACTCTGTAACACATGGGGTTGCCATGAGTTGGAATCAGCTTGACTTCAACTGATTTTATTTATTTATTTTTTTGTGCCTAAGGCACTTGACTGCTAACCAGATGGCTGGTGCTTCAAACCCACCAGCCACTCCTCGGAAGGAAGATTGGGCAACCTACTTCCATAGTGATGCCGCCTATAGTGTACAGCCTACACAAGAAGAGTAGAAGGAGACTGCCTGGTTTAATCCAGGAAAAAAATTGCAGTGCAGCAATGAAGCTTGTTGAAAAGTTTGGGCACCTTCACAGAGAAAATTATTCACATGAGTCACAGACAATTATTTTAGTTTTCGGTTTCTCCCGTAAAAGAAGAAATGACTGGAGGAAATGGAAATTCGCACTTTCAAAACATAAACCCCGAATTGCTCCTTTTGAGGGCTGTGTGCCTGGCTCTGTAGAGCGAGAGTGGGATTTTCCAGAGCCATATGGCTGAATCAATAAGGGCAATGGAATAGAGAGGACAGAAGGCAGTTTACAGTTAATGTTAAAATCCCAATGCCTAATAAAAAAAAAAAAAAAAAAAAAGTCCCCAATTGGAGACTCACATCAGAAAGGAAGACACTGAGAAGAAATACTTAGAAGTTTTTTTCTCCTGAAATGAGAGAACAAAAATCCTGAGTATTACTTGTCAGCTCTGCTTAGATGGTCTTATCTTCTAATTACTGTTAAACTAAACAATTAAGAGAAAACTACTATTTCTAATTGTTTTAAGAATCATTACAGTCTTCCAAGTAGATAAATATTGAGTCACTACTAAAAAACAAAGATCCTTTACCAAACACAGAGGTACACAGATTCCAGCCTCTGCCGGGCCCTGTTACCACACAGCAATGGGGCAAATGCTGAAGGAGAAAACTGATGGGCTCTCCAACCTTCACCCAGTTTCCATCAAGTTAACTCAGACTTCTGGCACCTGCTTGTATTTCAGAGTAGAACCACTCACAGGGTTTTCAGTGGCTGATTTTTTGAAGATGTGTCATCAAGAGTTTCTTTTGAGGTGCTTCTGGATGGATTCAAAACTTTAACCTTTTGGTTAGTAGCCAAGTGAGTTAACTGTTTGCACTCCCAATGACTCCCCCATCCCTCAGAGAATACTAAAATGACAAGCATGGTTGAAACTTAAATGAATAACCAGTTTGTAACTTCTGATAAAATATTCATGTTGAAAATATGCATGTGAGATTTTAACTAATTAGGCCCCAAGCTCTTTGTAAAAGCCACATTGCAATTAATTAAAATGATTGCTACTCATTATTTAAAAAATAAATAAATAAATAAAGTAAATTCTTTATTACATGCAGAAAACTGTCACAGAAAGGCAAGCACACTTACAGCACCATATTATGGTTTTATGCTAAAATAGATACAATATTTACAAGACCAAATTTGTTATTTTTTAATGTTCATTTGAGTTAAAACTTGCAGACTATTGTGAATACTTCAGTTAATACTTAATAATTATTAAATTAACAAATGAAAATGTAAAATAAAAGTTTGTAACCAGTTATTGTGATTTTTTTCATATAACTTTTTAGGATCAGAATAAATCAAAATTTTAAACAGTATTAAAATGTTAATTATTACCCCTTGATATTCCTCTAGTAATTTATCTTACAGAGATGTTTCACTGTCAAAAAATGTTTATTGAAACATGATTTCCAATAATGAAGAATAATTTTACATGACCGTGAATAGGAAAATAACTAAAGTAAATATAGCCAGCCCTGGAGTTCTATACAGCCAACTAGAACATTGGCACTGAACTGTATCTAATAACACATACATAGGACTATGTTATATTAGAAGAAAAACATGGAAAGGCAAATTTCCAGATAATATAGTATAATCTCATTTAAAAATTTATGTGCTTTTGCATATGTATAAACACATATATTTCTAATGTCATAAAGAGATACCAAACTTTTTAAATTTGTTACCTCAGATGAATGGGCATTGGGGGGGAAGGGTGACTTTAGGTAGATTTTACTTATTACTTCATATGTATTTGTATTGCTTAGAAGATTTTACAATGATCTTGAATTACCTTTGTACTTTTTTTTTTTTTTAAAGAAATTCTAATTGAGCTCAAACAATGCAGCTTTCTAGAAATACCAATTTAGGCACATTTAGCATAACATGAGTTGAAAATCAAAGAACCATTACATTTTTGTCTTACTTGAAAAGGGGGAAGAATGTAACAAAATTAATAAAGAAGTTAATCTTATAAAATTTTAGACATGGTATTGGTATAATTACACTTTGCAGAGTAAAATATTTTGCCATCTCATTGTATATGTATAAAAGTTGGAGGCTGTTGCATTTAAATTAAAGGGAATGGTTTATAGTCTCATGAGTGTTACCCTAAGATTAAAATTAATTACTCAGAATTTTCATGTGAGTCCAAACTGGACAGGCAATCAGTCATCAGCTAACGTTGTTAACTTGATTCATGTTATTAAAGTATGTTTCTGATAATACTGCATGGGGCACGGGGGTGCAGGAGAGACATATACGACATATCAAAATGATGAAACCGAATTCTTCTGTTTCCATTAGTTCTAAAATTTAGAGTTCACATCTACAGCAAAGAGTTGAGTTTATTACCTGAATAATTCAAGCAAAAAGCTCACATTTGTCTAAATTTATAGGAGCACATATTCTACAAAATATCATTTTTCACTTATAAGTTGGTAAAGCGCATTTTATGTGAAAAATTTTAAGACGTTTAAAGGACCCAAGTAATGATACTTCAAAATAAATGAATGGATCTTTCACTTTAAAGATAGAGTAAATTAACATGTACTATTCATTTCATATATAGATATTCTGAGGTGTGCTGAGATGAAGTGACCTTCCCAAGGACTCATAAATCAGATGAAATGCAATTGTTAATATTCAATAGAAGCTGGAGTTGTCAAGGGTCAGTCTTGAACAGGTAAAAGCTTATTTCATTACATGCAATGACTGCTATCTTTTTTTCCCTCTAAATTCTATTTATTTTGTTATTGTTGACAATATGCATAACAAAACATACACTTAATCAACAATTTCTACATGTATAATTTAGGGACATGGATTATTTTCTTGGAGTTGTGCAACCATTCTCACCCCCATTTTCTGTTCCTGTCCCATTAATATAAACTCACTGCCTCCTAAGGTTCCTATCTAATCTTTTGAGTTGCTGTTGTCAGTTTGATCCCATAAAGATAGTTCTTAAAAGAGCATAATCCTCAGGCAGACCTTTTTTACTTGTTAAGCTGAATTATTTGGTTTTAAGAAGACTTCAGGGGATATTTTTGGTTTAAGGGTTAAAGGGTATCTCAGGGCACTATATCTAGGTGGTCACCCACCTTCCATGGCTCCAGAAAGTCTAGAGAATTTGAAATCTTGTTCTGCATTTCCCCCCTTTTGGTAAGGATTCTTCTGTGGAATCTTTGATCAAAATACCCAGTAATAGCAGGGGACATCAAGCTCAATTGGCAATACTATACAAAACATTGTTCCACCTCCTACTTTGGTGAGTAGTGACTGGGATCTTAAAAGCTAGCAAGCTGCCATCTAGATGCAAC
>NW_006921706.1:1509899-1540102 GCF_000298275.1 Orycteropus afer afer
GGCCCCTTCCAGTTCTTCTGGTCTCATGGCAAAGGAGGCACTTGTTCAATTCATGGAGGCAATTAGTCACACATTGTGTCTCCTCTGTCTATTCCTGACTCTCCTTCTACCTCAGTTGTCCCAGATGAATTGAGACCAATTATTGTGCCTTGGATAACCACTTGCAAGCTTTGAAGACCCCAAGCACTACAAAACAAACTAGGAGACAGAGTGAAAGCACTAACATGTTGTTAGTGATGTTCCTTGAAACCATGACATCCCTAACAAATCAAGCAACCAAATCTCACAAAGTGTTTGGTTATATATAAGCAGCCTCAGCAGCTACTCTTTTTTTTTCTTTTTCTGTTTGTTGTTGTAAATATATCTATCACACAACTTTTGCCAATTAAACTTTTCACAGATATGCAACTAATTAACAAACTGCTATCTTTCTTTTTGAAAACCATGATATTATATATATACACACACACACATATACACATATATACATACATATATATATATGTGTGTGTGTGTGTGTGTGCATTTATGTATCTATCTGTCTCTATATATAAAAGGAAAAAGCACCATAACATTATAAAAGATAAAAAAATGAACACCCATCCAATCTCAGAAATATGCCAACAATAACACTATTGCACCTACTTCAATATTCCTTTCTTATAATACTGTCTCTTCCTACTTAAATTACTACCTTGAATCACCTCTGTCAAGTACCTCTAAGATATTGTTTATATCATGTGCCATTGGGTCAATTTTGTTGAGTAGAATTGCCGCATGATGTTTCCTAGGCTGTAGTCTTTATGGGAGCAGATTGTCAGGTGGGTTCAAACCACCAACTTTTGGATAGCAGCCAAGTGCTTAACCATTGTGCACCTTCAGGTATTTACATCCTGTGTAATCTCATCCTTTTATGAGCTGGGATTCAGTTGTAGCAAATAGAATATGGTAGAAGTAATGAGATGTCATTTCTGAGATTAGGTTCAAAATAACTATGGCTTCTATCTTGGAACAACTTTTTCTCTTGTTCTCACTTCTCTTCCAAATTACATGCTATTATTGTATTTAATTCCATCCTCTTTTACATCCTAAATTATAAATTATTACTTTTACTTTACAAAGACAATATTTTCTTAAATTTAGATAAAAATAATAATTAAAAAAAAAAAGAAAAACAAAAACAACCATTGCTGTTGAGTTGATTTAAACTCATAGGAACCTTATAGGACAGAGTAGAACTTTTCCATAGGGTTTCCAAGGCTGGAATCTTTATGGAAGCAGACTGTCTCATCTTACTCCCATGGAGCAACTGGTATATTTGAGCTACCCACCTTTTGGTTAGCAGCTGAGTGCTTGACTACTGCTGCACCACCAGGCTTAAATTTAGCTAAATGTTTACCAATTTATTTGCTTGCCATTCTTGCCTCTTGAATTTCTTTTTGGAATAATTTTTCTTCCTCCCAACATACGTTCTTTTCGAAGCCCCTTTAGTAAAATACTGTTGATGGTAAATATTCTGTTTTTGTGCAGATATTATTATAATCTTTCATATTAGAGATAATTTTGCTGGATACTTAATTCTAGATTTGTAGTTATCCTTCTTCTACATGTTGAGGCTATTTGTCCACTGTCTACTGTTTTTGAAGTTTCTGTAATAGATCCAATTGTTGCTACTGCCTTTTATTCGCTTTGTGTTTCTATTCTTTTTATTTTTTATTTATACTGCTCAACAATTACTGTGGTTATTGTATTTATTATTCATGCCATACTTACTCATAAGATTGTTTTGAGGTCAAATAACTTAGTGAATGTCAAGCACTGTAAAGAGTACCTGGCACATAGTAAATTCTATGTATGTGTTTTCAATTATTATTGAATAATTATTATATTTTTAATGATCCCCCTTAATGTTGTACCCCTCAATTCCATTATTTATATTATTTTCCCTAAAATGCCTATAAGAAATATAAAACATTTCTCCGTTCCAGTCTTCACATCAGTTAACTAATCTTTTCTATTTTCTGAATCCTTGTCTCTTTGTCCTTCCAGGCACTTTCTTCAGACTTATCTCCTAAATCATTATCTTTTAAATTGTGTCTATTCTGGTGTTTAACTAATCTGTATAGTAATTAGGCAATTGAGCACACACACACACACACACACACACACATTCTCTGTCCTTCTCTGTGCCCTGAATACTGAACTTTACAGAGTATCACAGTTAGGATCTTTTACCCTATAGTTTCTGATTGGGCCATGTCAGTGGGAGTCATCAGTGGAAGATCTAAGGGCAGAAGGAGAGAGAAGAAGGAGAGAGAGGTTGAAGTATTTAGTCCCATATCTTTCCCTGCAAAATGAACAACATCATGATAAATGCAGGAAATACTGAAGTTGTCAAGGACTTCATTCTATGTGCATCAGCAATCGATGCCCATGAGAAGCAATAATCAAGAAGTGAAGTGTATTGCATTGAGAAAATCTGGGGCAAAAGCCCTCTAAACCTTAAAAAACAAAGACATCACTTTGAGGAGTACCTGACCCAAGCCATGGTATTTTCAAATATCTCCTCATGTGCACCACAAAAGTTGGACAATGAGTAAGGAAGACCCAAGAATTAATGCATTTGAATTATGATGCTGGCAAAGAATATTGAATATACCATGGACAAAGAAGAATGAACAAATCTGTTTAGGAAGAAGTACAGCCAGAATGCTCCTTAGAAGCAAGGATGGTGAGACTTCATCTCACTTACTTGGGCATATCATCAGAAGGGACCCATTGCTGGAGGGGGACACCATGCTTAGTAGAAGGTCAGCAAAAAAGGAAGAAGACCTTCACTGAGATGAACTGACACAGTGATTGAAACAATGGGCTCAAACCTAGCAATGATTGTAAGGATGATGCAGGACAGGTCAATGTTCCTTTCTGTTATACATAAGGTTGCTATGAATCAGAGCCCACTTGAAGGCCCCTAACAACAACAATCTCCCTGGCTTAACAACTCTTTTATTTTAATAGTGTTAACAATATACTTCTTTGTAAAGCTTAGCTTTATTCTTTGATATACGAGAGATACAAGAACACAAGAGTATTTTTCCTTAAAGAAAACAGAATTGAATTCTGCAGAATCATTACCAATTCTCAAACAAACCAACAAAAACAAACCATTTTTGCTTCACCTGAATATTGCCATGCCCATTATCACTAAGTGATTTATGTGAAATTGCTTCAAGAACATTAAGGATAAATGAATGAATACTTTTCCTCTCTAAATAAGAAAGGCAGAGAAATTCTCTTTAGTGTAGCACATCTGGTAACAGAATGGGCATTGTTCAATGAAGATGGGAAATCAGATTATGAAAAGGAAGAAAAAAATGTTTAGAGATTGGCATAAATGAGCCAAAGCTTTCAGAAAAGAGAAAGATAAAAACAGCTGAAAAGTGAATTTATGAGCTAACATGTTTTTTCCTCTTGCTCACATAAATGATGGATGTGAATCATAAAAATGCATTGCTACTTCTTTATAAAGTTTTATTATTTATTTATATGTAATTACTACACTATTAATAAGGACATAGTAAAGGGGAAAGTTTGTGCAGTTAACTTTTCAATTTCTAGAGGAAGAACAGAATACAAAAAAAAAAAAAGAAAAAGTGAAGAAACTACATACTGTGAAAAAAAACTTGCATTGTCACAAATCTCTACTCTTTAAAAATTTTTTTGCATTGTCATTTGAGTGAAATTTTACAGAGCAAAATCATTTACATTCAACAGTTCATACACTTTCTGTTTCATGATGCTGATTTTCATCCCCACATTGTCACAGCTCTCTTCCCTCTTCCTCCCTGTGATTACCTTTTCCCTATGTCCTTCTTTCCTATGCATTCCTGCCCTCTGAGCTATCTCCATGTGTAAATGCTACCCTTTGATCTCCTATGGTTGATTTTTCCAAGGAGTGTACCTACCTGGTGTAATTGTTCACCTTGTAGTCCTATCTATTGTTTGGTTGGAAGCCATGAGAGTGAGTTCAATTCTAAACACGAAGGGTGACTAAGGGCCATAGTCTCGGGAGTTTGACCAGTCTTCGTCAGACAAATAAACCTGGTCTTTTTTATGATTTTGCATTTTGTTTCACATTTTCTTCTACTCTATCCAGGATCTCCTATTTAAGTCCTTTTCTAAGTGGTTGACGGTGGTAGGTAGCACCATTTACTTCTGGCTTCCGGGTCATGTAGGCCAAGGTTCTTCTGGTCCACTAGTCCCTTGGACTAATTGTTTCCATGTGTCTTTGATTTTCTTCATTTTTCTTTGCACTGGAAAAGGAGAGACCAGTTGTTGCATCTTAGATGGCTGTTCACATGCTTTTAAGACCACAGTCTCTACTCACTGAAGTAGGATGTGTTGTTGTTCTTATGTGCCATGGAGTTGGCTCTGACTCATAGTGACCTTATGTACAACAGAATGAAACACAGCCCAGTCCTGTGCCAGCCTCATGATCCCTACTATACTTGAGCCCACTGCTGCAGCCATCGTATCAATCCATCTTGTTGAAGGCCTTCCCCTTTTTTGTTGATCCTTAACTTTATGAAGCATGACATCCTTCTCCAGAGAATGGTCCCTTCTGACAACATAACAAAATCTGGCCATTCTTGCTTTCAAGGAGCATCCCCGCTGTACTTCTTCCAGGACAGATTTGTTAGTTCTTTTAGCAGTCCGTGGTACTTTCAGCATTCTTTGCCAACACCACAACTCAAAAGGATCAACTCTTCTTTGGTCTTCCTTATTCGTTGTCCAGCTCTCACATGCATATGAGGCAATTGAAAATACCATGGCTTGGGTTAGGTGCACCTTAGTCTTCAAGGAGACATCTTTGCTCCTCAGCACTTGAAAGAGGTCTTTTACAACAGATTCGCCCAATGCAATATATCTTCTGATGTCTTGACTGCTGCTTCCATTGACATTGATTGTTGTTGTTGTTATGTGCCGTTGAGTCGGACCCAACTCATAGTGACCCCTGCTTTGGTTTCTGAGGCAGTATCACTACGGAAGTTGATTGTAGAACCAAGTCATATGAAGTCTTTGACAACTTCAATCTTTTCTCCATTTATCAGGATGCTACTTATTGGTCCAGTTGTGAGGGTTTTTGTTTTCTTTATATTGAGGGGTAATCCATACTGCAAACTGTAGCCTTTAATCTTCATCAGTAAGAGCTCCAAGTCATCCTCACTTTCAGCGAGAAAAGTTGTATCGTCTGCATATCACAGGTTGTTAATGAGCCTTCCTCTAATCCTAATGCCACATTCTTCATATTGTCCAGCTTCTCAGATGATTAGCTCAGCATACAGATTGAATAAGTATGGTGAAAGGATACAACCTTGACAAATTCCCTTCCTGATTTTAAACCATGCAGTATCCCCTTGCTCTGTTCAAACAACAGCCTCCTGGTCTATGTACAGGTTCCTCATGAGTACAATTAAGTGTTCTGGAGTTCCTGTTCTTCTCAATGTTATCCACAGTATGTTATGATCCACACAATCAAATGACTTTGCATAGTCAATAAAACACAAGTAAACATCTTTCTGGTATTCTTTGCTTTCAGCCAAGATCCATCTGACATCAGCTATGATATTCCTTGCTTCACATCCCTTTCTGAATCCAGTTTGCATTTCTGGAAGCTCTCTGTCAATATACTGCTGCAACCATTTTTGAGTTATCTTCAGGAAGATTTTACTTGCATGTGATATCAATGACATTTTTCAATAATTTTCACATTCTCTAGGATCACCTTTCTTTGGAATGGGTACAAATATGGGTCTCTTCCAGTGACTTGGCCAGATAGCTGTCTTCCAAATCTCTTGGCATAGACAAGTGAGTGCTTCCAGCGTGGCATCAATTTGTTGACACATCTCAATGGGTATTCCATCAATTCCTGGAGCCTTGTTCTTCGCCAATTCCTTCAGTGCAGCTTCAACTTCTTCCTTCAGTACCATTGGTTCTTGATCATATGCCACCTCCTGAAATGGATGACCATCAACCAATTCTTTTTGGTATAGTGACTCTGTATATTCCATCCATCTTCTTTTGATATTTCCTGCATTATTCAATATATTGCCCATGAAATCTTTCAATATTGCAATTCGAGGGTTAAATTTTTCCTCAGTTCTTTCAACTTGAGAAATACAAGCGTGTTCTTCCCTTTTGGTTTTCTAACTTCAGGTCTTTGCGCATTTCATTATAATAATTGACTTTGTATCCTTGAGCTGCTCCTTGAAATCTTCTGTTCAGCTCTTTTATCCTGTTGATTTTTTCCATTTGCTTTAGCTACTCTCCATTCAAGGGCAAGTTTCAAAGTCTTGTAGGACAATCCTTTTGTGTAGTTATTCCAATTGAGCTTTTTGTCCCCTACAACCATGGTCCTGAGATCCTTGGGCCCAGTGACTCACTCCCTCAAGGTGTTTGTCTGTGGCTAAGAAGTATTGCCCCTTGTTATCTCTATTAGATATGTAGACATTCTTATAGCATAATCAAATAAATATATAGAAATATTATCTGCTAAAGTTTTATATGGTCATGTATATACTCCATTTTGCCTATCCATACCTGATCATGTAGACTGTCTACCTATATATCCACCCACAGATTAATGTTTGTTATTATCGTGTATGTAAAAGTGTTTACCTTTGTTGTCTGAACCTCATGTTCATCTCTCTGTGTCTTCCTTTTTCTTAGTGTTATTGTGCTGGTCACTCACTTTTAGTATATTGCCTTTCTCTTCACCCAAACCAATACTTGTGTCTTACTTATCTAGAATTTTCCCGCACTTCCCCTCCCATCCCTGGTAACTAACAAAAATACCTTCCATGTGTAAATGATCCTTTACTTTTTATAACAGTGGACTCATACAATATTTGTGTTTCTGCGATTGACTTATTTTACTCAGCAAAATGCCCTTCAAGTTCATTCACATTATAAGGTGTTGCATGGATTCTTTATTATTCTTAATGTTGCGTAGTATTCCATTGTGTGTATGTACCACATTTTTTTTTCTTTCCTATGTACCATAGTTTGGTTATCTGTTCACCCACTGATAAGCACTTGAGTTGTTTTCATCTCTTTGCTATTGTGAATTGTGCTGTGATGAACATGAATGTGCACTTATCTATTCATGGCCTGGTTCTCACTTCTTTAATGCATGTCCCTAGTAGTAGATTGCTAGATCAAATGGTATTTCTATTTCTGATATTTTAAGGAAGCACCATACTGTTTTCCACAGTGGTTGTACATTTTACAGTCCCACCAGCAGCATATGAGAGTCCCAATCTCTCCACATCCTCACCAGCATTTGTTATTTTCTGTCTTGTTTGACTTTGCCATTGTTGCTGGGGTGAGATACTATTTCACTGTTGTTTAAATTTGTATGTTTCTAATGGCTAATGATTGCAAACATTTCTTCATGTGTTTGTTGGCTGCCTGAGTATCTTCTTTGGTGAAGCATTTGTTTATGTCTCCTGCCCATTTTTAAATTGGATTGTCTTTTTGATGTGGAGGTGTTAGAATTTTTTATAAATTTTAGAGCTAAGTTCCTTATCAGATATGTCATTGCTGAATATTTCTTTTTCCCAATCTGTAGATTCTCTTTTATTCTTTTGGAAAAGTCTTTTGATGTGGATAAGGATTTAATTTTTAGAAGGTCCCAATCATCTAGCTTATATTCTGGTGTTTGTACATTTTTAGTTATGTTTGATAGTTTATTTATGCCATATATTAAAACCCACTGCCATCAAGTTGATTCCAACTCACCGTGACTACAGTTGGGTTTCCAAGACTGTAAATCTTTATGGAAGCAGATTTCCTCATCTTCCTCTCATGGAGCACCTGGTGGGTTTGAACCACCAACATGGTTAGCATCCAAATGCCTTACCCACTACACCACCAGAGCTCCTTATGCCATATATTGTTGTTGTTGTTGTTGTCATGTGCCATCAAGTTGGACCCACCTCATAGCAACCCCTCCTTGGGTTTCCGAGGCAGTATCACTACAGAAGTAGATTGCCCCATAGGACCCCAAAATTTGCACCTGTTTTTTCTTTGATGAACTTTATACTTTCAGGTTTTCTATTTAAGTCTTTGATCCATCTGGAGTTTGTTTTTGTGTATGATGTGAGGTACGGATCTTGTTTCATTTTTCTACAAATGGATATTTTGTTTTCCGAGAACTATTTGTCGAAGAGACTCTCCTTTCCTCATTTAATGGATTTCAGCCCTTTGTCAAAGATCAACTGTCCATAGGTGGAAGGATCTATTTCTGAGTTCTCTATTCTGTTCCACTGGTCTATGTGTCTGTTGTTGTACCAGTACCAGGCTGTTTTGACTATCATGAGTGTATAATAGGTTTTGAAGTTCAAGAGTATGAGACCTCCTACTTTGTTCTTCTTCTTCAGTAGTACTTTAATTATCCTAGGTCTCTTTCCTTTCCATATAAAATAATAATAATAATAAAAAAAAAAAAGTACACTGCTGTCGAGTTGGATCTGACTCATAGCAACCTGTCCTTGGATTTCTGAGGCAGTATCACTATGGAAGTAGATTGTCCAACCTTCCTTTTGAGGAGTGGCTGATGGGTTTGAACTGCCAGCCTTCTGGTTAGCAGTCAAATGCCTTAGGCACTACACTACCAGAGCTCCCATATATATAATTAGTGATTGGTTTTACCATGTCCTTAAAGAATAATGATGGAATCTGAATTGGGATTGCATTGAATGTATAGATTGGTTTGGGTAGTATGGCCATTTTCACAATGTTTAGTCTTTCTGTCCATTAGCATGGTATGTTCTTCCATTTATGCAGATCTCTTATAGTTTCTTGTAGTAATGTTTTGTAGTTTTCTTTGTACAGCACTTTTGTGTCCCTGGTAAGATTTATTCCCAAGCATTTTATCTTTTTGAAAGCTATTGTAAATGCTATTTTTTTTCCCTTATTTCCTTACAGAGATCTCTTTGTTGGTGTACAGGAGTCCAACTGATTTTTGTATGTTGTTCCTGTATCCTGTCACTGTGCTAGATCTTTCAATTAGTTGCCATAGTTTTCTTGCTGAGTCTATGGGATTTTCTCTGTATAGGATCATATCATCAGCAAATAGGGATAGTTTTACTTCTTCCTTACGAATTTTGATGCTTTTTATTTCTCTTTCTTGCAGTATTGCCCTGGCTAGGACTTCTAATACAATGATGAATAGAAGTGATGATAGAGAAACCAACCTTGTCTGGTTCCCATTTGTAAGGGGAATGGTTTCAATCTCTCTCTGTTGTGAATACTGTTACTTATTGGTTTCTCATATATGCCCTTTATAATGTTGAGGACTTTAACTTCTATTCCTACATATTTTTTAAAATCAGAAATGTATTGTTGTTGTTGCTATGTGTTGTTGACTCAGCTCTGACTCAACAACCCTATGTACAACAGAACAAAACACTGCCTGGTTCTGCACCAGCCTAACAATTCTTGCTATATATGAGCCCATATTTGCAGCCACAATCTGTCTCATTGAGGGCCTTCGCCTTTTTTGTTGACCTTCCATTTTACCAACCATGATATCCTTCTCTAGGGAATGTTCCATTCTGACAACATGACCAAAGTAGGTGAGACAAAGTCTGGCCATTCTTACTTCCAAGGAGCACTCTGGCTGCACTTCTTCCAGGACAGATGTGTTAATTCTTCTGGCAATCCACGGTACCTTCAGTATTCTTTGCCAACACCACAACTCAAAAGCTTCAACTCTTCTTCAGTCTTCCTTATTCATTGTCCAGCTTTCACATGTTTATGAGGCAACTGAAAATATCACAGCTTGGGTTAGTTGCAGCTTAGTCTTCAAAGAGACATCTTGGCTCTTCAGCACTTAAAAGAGGTCTTTTGTAGCAGATTTACCCAGTGTAATATGTCGTCCAATTTCCTGACTGCTGTTTCCATTGGTGTTGATTTTAGAACCAAGTATTATGAAGCCTTTGACAACTTCAATCTTTTTTCCATTTATTGTGATGCTGCTCATTGATCCAGATGTGAAGATTTTCATTTTCTTTATATTGACGGGTAATCCATATTGCAAACTGTAGTCTTTAATTTTCATCAGTAAGTGCTTCAAGTCATCTTCATTTTCAGCAAGCAAGGTTGTGTCATCTGTGTATTCCAGGTTGTTAATGAAGCTTCCTCTAATCCTGATGCCACATTCTTCTTCATATAGTCCAGCTTCTCAGATTATTTGCTCAGCATACAGATTGAATAGGTCTGGTAAAAGGATACAACCCTGATGCACTCCCTTCCTGATTTTAAACCACGCAGTAACCACTTGTTCTGTTTGAACAACAGCCTCTTCGTCTATGTACAGGCTCCTCATGAGCACAATTAAGTGTTCTGGAATTCGAGTTCTTTCCAATGTTATCCCTAATTTGTTATGTTCCACACAATTGAATGCTTTTGCATAGTCAATAAAACACAAGTAAATACCTTTCTGGTATCTTTGCTTTGAGCAGTGATATCCCTCATTCCATGTCTTCTTCTGACTCCAGCTTGCATTTCTGGAAGTTCTCTGTCAAAATAATGCTGCAACCATCTTTTAAATATCTTCAGCAATATTTTACTTGCATGTGATATTAATGATATGGTTCGATAATTTCCACATTCTGGGGGATCACCTTTCTTTGGAATGGGTACAAATATGGATCTCTTCCAGTCATTTGGCCAGGTAGCTGTCTTCTAAATTTCTTGGCACAGATGAGTGATTGCCTCCAGTGCGGCATCCATTTGTTGAAACATCTCAGTGGGTATTCTGTCAATTCCTGGAGCCTTGTTTTTTTGCCAGTTCCTTCAGTTCAGCTTTGACTTCTTCCTTCAATACCATTGGTCCTTGATCATATGCCACCTCCTGAAATGAATGAACACTGACCAATTCTTTTTGGCACAGTGACTGTGTATACCTGCCATCTTCTTTTGATGTTTCCTGCATCATTCAATATTTTGCCACAGAATCTTTCAATATTGCAACTTGAGGCTTGAATTTTTTTTTCAGTTCTTTCAGCTTGAGAAATGCAGAGCATGTTCTTCCCTTTTGGTTTTCTAACTCCAGGTCTTTGCACATTTCATTATAATAATTGAGTTTGTTTTCTCAACCTGTTCTCCGAAATCTGTTCAGCTCTTTTATCTTGTCATCTTTTTCCATTGTCTTTAGCCACTCTCCATTCAAAGGCAAGTTTCTGAGTGTCTTCTGGCAGAGTTGTTTTACATTCAACATTAAGTGTACATTTAGTTTCACTCCCCATTTAACATGCCCAACCCTGACCCAATCTCCTCTCCTCCCTGCCCAGTAACCCCTTCTCCCCGCCCTCGCCCCCGTGTCCCTCATATTTATGCACTCCTGTGTGTCCTGCATTTCCTGTGTGCTAATGTTGCCCCTCTGGTTCCCCGTGGTCAATTGCTCCAAGGGATGCATTTCCAGATAGTATGTGGGTGTGTCACCCTGGGTTGAGTGGTCTGCATGTACATCTTATTAACTATTGGGCTGAGAGCCAGCCCCTAATGGTGAGTTTTATTCCAGGCCCAGAATGTATCCCAGAGCCATAGTATTGGGGGTCTCACCAGACTCCATCTGACCAGTAATTCTGGTCATTATTGAGTTTTTGGATTTTGTTCCACGTTTTTCCTTCCACTCTATCCAGGATTTCCAGATTTGATCATTTCCTGAGTGGTTGGCATTGGTAGCCGGACACCATCTAGTTCTTCTGGTCTCTGGTCCTTGAGCTGATTGCTTCCAAATATCCTTGTTTCCCCCCACCCCCTTCTTTGCCTCTGATGATAGGAGATCATTAGCTGCATCTTGAAAGCTTTTAAAAACCAGTCATTACTCACCAATGTAGGATGAGGAACAAGACTTTTATGTATTTTATTATGCCAATTGAGTCTGGTGTCCCCCAGTACTATGGTCCCGAGTGTCTGTAAAGGATTAATCTATGTCTGTCTTTTGTTGTTTCTGTAAAGACTGAAGGTATTTTGTATCACTGGTATCTGTGCAAGATTAGCCTCTGCTGAATCTATCCTTGGTCTAGAGTATACTCCTGTTCACTGACTCCCATCTCATCTTCTCAGATGTTTATGTGTTTATCTGTAGCCTGGTGTTTGGTGTTAATGGTAATCATTATTGTGGATACTGGTTGGTATTAGCATCTGTTGTCTATATATTATGTGCACAGTTTGGTGTCCTTCCTTTTCCTAATGTTATCATGGTGGTCATGGACTCTTTCTATACCTCCATCCCCTTACCCATGTCAGTGTGTGGGCCCCGACTAGCCTGAAATTAATCCCCCCTTCCCTCCCCACCCTAGTAACCTACAAAGTGAGTTCCCTTTCTTAAGCAAACCCTTCTTTGTCTTTTTACAGTAATGGGCTCATACAGTATTTGTCCTTCTGTGATTGACTTATTTCACTCAGCATAGTGTCCTCCAGGCTCATCCATGTTGTGAGATGAGTCATGTATCCCTCATTGTTCTTTAATGCAGCATAGTATTCTATTGTGTGAATGTACTATAATTTGGTATATACATAATTTCCTGTCTTTTTAATGATTTTTTGCTTTCTTCATGTGTGATGTTCTTGATGTCATCCCACAATTCCTGTCATTTTTGGTCATTGGTGTTCAATGCATCAAATCTATTATTTAGAAGGAGGGATATAATCAAGGTCATATTTTAGCTCTTGTGGACTTGTTTTAATTGTTTTCAGCTTCAACTTGAACTTGCATATGAGCAGCTGATGATCTGTTCCACAATTAGCTCCTGGCCTTGTTTTGGCTGAAGATGGTGAATTTCTCCTTTGCATTTTTCCACAGATGCAGTCAATTTGATTCCTGTGTATTCCATCTGGTGAAGTTCTTGTGTATATATTGTTTATATTGTTGATAAAAGTTATTTGCAATGAATAAATTGTTGGTCTTGGAAAATTCTATCATGAGATCTCCTGTGTCATTTCTACCACCAAGGGCATATTTTCCAGCTACTGGTGATTCTTCTTTGTTTCCAACTTTTGTATTTCAATCACCAGTATCTTGATTGCATGTTTAGTGAATTTTAGACTGCAGAAGTTGGTAGGAATCTTCAATTTCCTTGTATTTGGCTTTGGTGATTGGTACATAATTTTAAGTAATAGTAGTATTAACTGATCTTCCTTGTAGGTAAATGGATATTATCCTATCACTATTACAGAGATCTCTTTGTTGGTGTAGAGGACATTTTATATATGTCATCCATAGTGATTCCACCTTGGAAACCCAATGAGAGGTTGCTAATGAATAGGATCTGACTTGATGGCAGTGTGTTTGGTTATTTATTTATTTTGAATTTTATATGGAGAGGAAAGAGACCTGGGATAAGTAAAGTACTATGAAGAAGAAGAACAAATTAGGAGGTCTCACACTCTTGGACTTCAAAACCTCACTCACGGTAGTCAAAACAGCCTGGTACTGGTACAACAGACACATAGACCAGTGGAACAGAGTTGAGAACCCAGAAATAGATCCTTCCATGTATGGACAGCTGATCTTTGACAAAGGGCTGACAAAAGGCAGCACTGTACTTCAGGATAGATCATGAAACATTCTTTGTGATGATAAATGCCATGCCATTCCTCTTCAATTTTTGGTGTAGTAGATCTTACAGCTTTCTGATTCAAATGGCAAAATGAGTCTATTTTGTTCACTAATGCCTAGAATATTGATTTTATGTGTTCCATTTCATTTTTGACAGCTTCCAATTTTCCCATATTCATACTTTGCACATTCCTTGTTCTGATTATTAATAGATGTTTGCAGCTGTTTCTTCTCATTTTGAATTCTGCCACATCAGCAAATGGAAGTCCTGAAAGCTTTACTCCATCTGCATCATTAAGGTCAATCTACTCTGAGTAAGATGTATTAGAATTTATCAAGTGCTTTTTCTGCATCAGTTAACATGATCATGTGTTTCTTTTCCTTTATTTTACTTATGTGATGTGTTCATTGATTGTTTTTCTGATGTTGAACCATCCTTGCCTACCTGGTATGAATCTCATTTGGTCATGATGTATTATGTTTTTGATATGTTGTTATAGTCTGTTAGGTAGGACTTTGTTGAATATTTTTTGGGTCTATATTCATGAGGTATGTTGGTCTGTAGTTTTTCTTTCTAGTGGTGTCTTTGCCTGTTTTGGGCATCAGGGTTATACTTGCTTCATAAAATGAATTTGGAAGGACTGCATTGCTTTCTATGTTCTGGAATAGTTTGAGTAGGATTGGTGTCAGTTCTCTGAATGTTTGGTAGAATTCTCCAATGCTGCTGTCTGGGCCAGGACTTTTTTTTGGTGGTAGTTTTTTTTTTTTTCTTTGCAGTTTTCTGTTCAATGTCTTCTTTTGTTATGAGTCTGTTCATATTTTCTACCTCAATCTGTGTAGTTTAGGTAAGTAGTGTTTCTAGAAATCTGTCCATCTCTTCTAGGTTTTCAAATTTGTTGGAGTACACTTAATTCATAGTATCCTGATATTATCCTATTTATTCCAGTTGGTTTTCTTATGACTTCACCCATTTCATTTATTATTTGTATTATTTGCATCTTCTTCTTTCCTTAATCAAATTTGCCAATGGTTTGTCAGTTTCATTAATCTTTTCAAAGAACCAACTTCTAGTCTTTTTGATTCTTTCTGTTGTTTTTTTCTGTTTTCTGTTTCATTTACTTCTGGTAGAATTGTTGTTAGTTCTTTTTTTTTTTTTTTTTTTTTTTTTTTTTTTTTTTTTTTTTTTTTTTTTTTTTTTTTTTTAAATTTTTTTTTTTTTTTTTTTTTTTGGTGACTGCAGACTTTTTTACTGCTCTTTTTCCAATTGTTGGAAATGTTGGGTTAAGGTGTTGATTTGAGCTCTTTCTTCTGTTTTTGATTTGTGCATTTATTGCTATAAATTTCCCTCTGATCATTGCTTTTTCCTGTGTTCCAAAGATTTTGGCATGTTGTATTTTCATCCTCATTTGATTCAAGGAATTTTTTAAGTTCATTTTTTATTTCTTCTATTACCCATCATGTGTGTTAATCATCAGTTGTTTTTTGGTGTTGTTGTTTTCTATGAAGGACTCCCTTTAGCATCTTTTGTAAGATTGGTCTGGTTTTAACAAATTCCCTTAACTTCCATTTATATGGACATGTCTTAATTCCACCATCATATTTGAGGGACAATTTTGTTGAGTATATAATTCTTGGCAACTTTTCCTTTCAGAGTTTCATATATGTCATCTCACTGGCTTCTGGCTTGCCTGGGTTCTGCTGAGAAATCAGAGCTTAGTTTTATTGATTGCTCTTTCTAGGTAACTTTTCATTTTTCACATGCTATTTTCAGGATTCTTTCTTTGTCTTTGGTTATGGTAAGTTTGATTATGCTATATCTTGGTGATTTTCTTTTGGAGTCTATCCTGTTTGGGTTTGTTGAACTTCTTGAATGGATATCTTCTTGTCTTTCATCTTTATTAGGGAAGTTCTCTTCCAACTAACCTTTGACAATTTTCTTTGTTGTTTCATCTGTCTCTTCTTTTTCTGGAATGCCTGTCAGAAGTAAGATATTCCTTTTGATGATGTCCCACATAAATCTTAGGTTTCCTCATTTTGTTTTGTTCATTTTTCTGATTGTTCTCCTAACAAAGTAGTATTGAGAGTGTTGTCTTCAATCTAATTATGTCTTCCATTGATTTTATTCTTCTCCTTTGTCCTTATAATGTGCTATATATTTCTGAAATCTAAGTATTAATCTTTTGGATTTCTATTTGCTGTTTTTTTATGGTTTCTAATTTTTCTTTCTTCCTTTTTTTTGTATTGTTTTCTAAATTATTCTAGAGTTTTGTCTGTGTTTTCCTTAATTTTGTCAGTGTTTTTCTTGATTTTGCCAATGTTTTCTTTGTTCTGTCTCTCAATCTTTTGAAGGTATTTAAATATAATTCTTTTGAATTCTTTATCAGGTAGCTCCAGTGTAGCTTCTTCCTCAAGGAGGTTTTCTGGCTCTGTATCTCAGTCCATTGTTTGTAGTACTTTATCTTACTTCTTTATGTGAATTGGATGATCAGTGGTCTCCAAAACACTGTGATGTTATTGTATTTACATTTAATTGGTTGTTGTATATTGGTGTAATTTTCCCAGGTTTTTTGCTTTATCTTGTTTTGATATATCTGAGTAAGCAGGACTGCTGTGCTACTATGTTCACTAGTTTGGCAGCACTTAACCATTCACCACCTATCTCCTAGTGGGTGTGATAGAAGATGAGAATGTGTGCACTGATTTCTGTTAGCTGTTTGTGTTGAACAGTTGAGAGTGAATTGGGTGGTATTGGCCACTGTTTGTCTTTGATCAGTTGGTACAGAAGCAGTTACTTGCCCTTGCCCAGAGGATGGGGCTGCAGGAAGTGCAGGTGTGGTTGGGTCATGTGAGCATGGTTGCTGTCTCCCACTTGGTTGGAAAAAAAAAAAAAACCTGCACAAACAAACAGCAACAACCACAAAAAGAAAAAGCAATGAATGAAAAGAAAGGTTAAAAAAGAGATAAAAGAGGACAAAGGAAAAAAAAATCTAGCCAGGGAGAATAAGAGAGGAAAGCAAGAGAAAAATAATAATAAAGAAAACATGAGAAATATGTAAAAATAAAAAACAAGGATGCAAAGAACAAAAAGAGAAAAAGAATAAAAGAAAGAGAGAAGAAGGAAACCTGGAAAAGGGATACAAAACAAGAACCAGAGAAAGGAAATAGAAAAAAATGGAAAGAAAAAAAGGAGGAAGAAAAAAAATTAAAAACAAACCTAAAATAAAACTGAGGGGGTAGGGAGGTTATAGGTCTTCCAGGCTGTGTTTGCTGGCCAATCAGGCAATGGGGAGCAGGGCACCTGGTTCTGGTACTAGTTCCTGTCTACCTATAAGGGCAGTCAGGGCAGGACACCTGATCTCAGAGGAATTCCTGCTAACCCAGAAGCTGTTTGGTGGCATGACATGTGCACCTTGAAAAGATTCCTGCTGGCCAATGTGGTGGGAGAAAGGCACTTACTTCTAGAAGGGATTCTTGTCTGCTCAAGATGCAGCTGGAGACTGAATGTCTCGTACTTGGTGTAGGGTGCTTGGTCCCAGCAAAAGTTCTTGCCAATCCAAAATGCTGCTGGGAGCAGAATGGCTCATCTTGGAGCTAGTTCCTATAGATCTAGAAGGCAACTGGGAGCAGGGTGCCTGATCCCAGACAAGTTCCTGCTAGTCCAGAGGTGTTTGGGTGCAAGGATCCTGGACCCAGAAAAAGTTCCTGCTGGTCCAAATGGTGATTGGGAGCAATGCACCTGATTCCAGAGGGAGTTCCAGCTATTTCAAAAAGTGGCTGCAGGCAAGGCATCTAGCCCCAGACAAAATTCTTTCGGGCTCAAAAAGAACTGGAAGCAGTGTTCCGTTCCCAGAAGAAAAGTTCCTGCTGTCCTAAAAGCTAGTTGCATATAGGTTACCCCATCTCAGAAAAAGTTTCTACTGGCACTAAAGGTGGCTGGGAATAGGACTCCTAGTGCTGGGAGGAGTTCCTTTCAGTCCAGAATATGGGGGGTGGGGTAGAGAATGGCTACACTTCTGTTCACTGAGAGGGTGTGGGGTACAAGGAGAACAGGGGAATATCATACCTTTCTAGTTGTCATACACCAGCGTGGTTGACTGTGATGTCCTCGGCAAACGGAGCCAAGTTTTAAGTTGCTGCCAGGATTGGAATGCTGCTTGTAAATATTCAAAATGGCTGCACCATCAGGCCAGCTGACAGTGCACATCTCCATTTTTCTCCTTACTCACTGTTTTCATTCAGTTTATCTTACTAGTTGGTATTTAATCCACTTCTTTATCTTTCCCCTTAAAGCTCAGGGTTCCAGAATTATCTTCTGTATCTGTTTCAGTTGGTTTCTCGTTTCTTTGTTGTAGAGGGTCTGTGCAGCTTGTCTGCCTATTCCACCATTTTGCCAGGAGTGCTTCTTTACTCTGAACTACGTTTTACAAACTCTCCATGATCTAAATTTAGTAAGTGTGAGCATGAGGACTATAATAGTCCTAGATCATTTTTAGTTTCCGTACAAGGGCTCCATGGAAATGAAGCATGTGTACATCATTTTCATAGTTCCCATCCTCCCTCCCAATGCCTCTACTTTGAATTGGCAGCAGGAAAGCTAAACCAACTCCCCAGGTCTGCCCAATGATCATTTCATTAATACTAACCCGTCTTCTACATCATCAGTGTTGCACTGGGCAGATATGCTGCAAAAGACCTCTTAAAGCATCAACAAGCAAAGACGTCACTTTGAGGACTAAAATGTGACTGACCCAAAGCATGGTATTTTCAGTTGCTTCATATGCATACAAAAGCTGGATGGTAAGTAAGAAAGCCCAAAGAATTGATGCATTTGAATTATGATGTTGGTGAAGAATATTGAATATTCCATGGACTGCCCGAAGAATGAACAAATCTGTCTTGGAAGAAGTACAGCCAGAATGTTGCTTAGAAGCAAGGATGGTGAGACTTCATCTCATGTACTTTGGACATGTTATCAGGAGGGACCAGTCCCTGGAGGATGACATCATACTTGGTAAAGCAGAGGGTGAGCTAAAAAATGAAAACTCACAAGGAGGTGGATTGACACTGTGTCTGCAACAATGGGCTCAAACAAACAAGAATGTGAGGATGGTGCAGGACCAGGTGGTGTTTTGTTCTGTTTTACATAGGGTCACTATGAGTCTGAATGAACTCAATGGCACCTAACAACAATAACTTGCCATAGTCTTCCTTGGGACTTTGAGATAAGTAGGGCAATATGCATACCCCAAATCTTCTCTAAGTAGTCCATAATCCTTCAGCTTTCTAACTGACTTAGAAATACAATAGTAATATATGTAGTATAATTGTTTACCTTGATTTATACATTTCTACTAGTAAGATCAAAGATTCATTATTAGTTATGCTGTTGTTGTTGTTGTTGTTATGTGCCGTCGAGTCGGCCCCGACTCATAGCGACCCCTCCTTGGGTTTCCGAGGCAGTATCACTACGGAAGTAGGATTGCCCAACCTTCCTTCCGAGGAGTGGCTGGTGGGTTTGAACCACCAGCCGTCTGGTTAGCAGGCAAGTGTCTTAGCCACTATGCTACCAGAGCTATGCTAGTGATTAAAAATTATCTACAGTACTTCAGAACACATAAAACAAAGTTCAGTAATTAAATTATATTAAATCAGGAAAGAAAAAATCTAAAGGAAAATTGGTCTATAACAGTTCAAGAGGTTAAAAAATACTAATACTTATGTTGACAAATTAAGCTTATCAGGAGCTCTGGTGGCATAGTGACTAAGGCATTTGACTACTAACCAGAAGGCTGGAGGTTCAAACTCACCAGCCACTCCTCAGAAGGAAGACTGGGCAATCTACTTCCACAGAGATACAGCCTTGGAAATCCAAGGAGGGCTTGATATGAGTCGGAACTCGACAGCAGTGTTTTTTTTTAATTGTTTTCTAAGTGTAAATTTACAGAACAGAATTTGTTTCACATTCAACATTTCGTGTACAATTTTTTTTTTTTTTTTTTTTAATGAGTCTTAGAACTTATGTAAAGAGAAACCTGAGATTGAGAGTACTAAACCCTGGTGGCATAGAGATTAAAACTCTCAGTTATTAACTGAAAGGTCAGCAGTTGGAACTCACCAGCAGCTGTGGGAGAAAGATGTGCCATTCTGCTTCTGTAAAGATTTACACAAACTCTGAGGCGTGGTCTACTCTATCCTAGGGTATCCATGAATCAAAGTCAACTTGATGGCAGTGGGCATTAGCTAAAGCAACAGTATATTTCTTTTGAAAGATGGTGCTTTAATAAAGTTTTGCTTCAAGTCAACAAACACATATACATGTTTGTTTTGAAAGTACTGAGCAGTTGGCAAATATGAATATTTTTAAAACCACACCCAATTTATTCTTTTTGAATAAATTGACGACAAGGTCATGTGAAATGCGTTTTCTGTGTTAGACAGAAAGTCATGAACAAGTGTATCTGTCCCTGAAAAATGTATAGCTGAACTCAGCAAACTAGATACTTTTTTTTTTTTTTTTATCAATTATTAAGGATGCATGTAAAGGGAATTTTTAAGCATCCTTTCCTTCCTCCCTTCTGCCTTACAGTCTTAAAGGTTCTTTGCTCCTTTTGATTTCCTGTCATGTTTGTGCATTCTAGCCTCAGAGTCGTAGTTAGGGGACAGCTGAAATTAAAAGACTAAAGAATAGTCTGTCAATCTTTGCCCCTTGGGTAGAAGGCTTCTGTAAAGCAAATGAAAAATGAAGCATCATTAAGAATAAATTGTAGGTTTTGAGTTTGTTCCTTTTTTCTCAAAATGGGTTTTCTTTTTTGAGAATCATTTCTTTCCATTTGAATTGGCTTGTTTTATAAGCTGATTGTAGCATTCTGTTTTCATCTGAGTCTGCCCAGATGTTTCTTCCATTTACAGGATAAATTTCTCCTTCACATACAAATTTCTGTATTGTTAAGCCCCATCTGATGAGTTAGGTTTCTAAGACCTAGTAAAGTGTTTAGACACTTGTGAGGACATGTTTTTTCTTTGAACTTATGCTTTCTAATTTCAACAGTTTTTGTTATTTTATTTTATTAAGCATTGCAGTGTGTGTGTGTATGTTGCATTTCGTCAGTTAAGTTTTATGTTTAAAAGCAGTATCTTCATGTTAAAAAAAATAACTTGAATATTCAGTTTTGAAATGTGTTTTTAATAGTTCTATTTCTTCCTTTTCATTTCCATTGCTTATTAGTATGGATGGAAATTTTAATATTCAGTTTCTTTATAATTATATTTAATTTTTAACTATAGAAAATGACATATAAATATGAATCACATTTCAAAGTGAGTTGAACCTCTTCATGAACCAGAAAATGATGAATGCACGTTGAAGGCAAGAAGAAAAAATGAAACTGAATCTTTTAAAATCATTATAAGACACAATTTTAATAAAAATTTTCATTAAATAGTAACTCCAAGTTAAATTGAATCAATTAACTTACTGCATGTATTTATTAAAGCACTCAAAGACAGTCAAACCAAAAATAACTTTTCTAACATACAAGATATGTTTCTGTCTTATTTTCATATTGCTCAAAAGAAAAAGTCAGCTTTGTTAATATCATTTACTCTTCTCTTTCCTTTTCTGGATTTTCTCATTTTATTCTTTGCAAAAAGAGAAAAAAAGTCCTGTTTTTGTTTTTTTCCCCCTTCTCTCCTGAAGAGTGGGTAAGCTTTCGTTTTTATTAAACTACTTTCTGCAGAGTATTACTTTCCACCCTAAGTAGCTTAAAAAATGTTTTTCTTTTATGGTGTCAGTTCCCTCCCAAGAAGGATTTTGTTGGCAACTGTTGAGATTATTATTCCTACTATATGTTGTTGTAAGGTGCTATCGGACAGTTCTGACTTACAGCAACCCTATATACAACAAAATGAAACACTTCCTGGTCCTGCGCTATCCTTACAATCGTTGCTACGTTTGAGCCCACTGTTGCAGACATTGTGTCAATCCATCTAGTTGACGGTCTTCCTCTTTTCTGCCTGGTTAAATTGATCTATGAGGTCATAAGGGTAAAGTCATAAGGTCTTATGAGGTCATAAGGGTAAAGTGTTAAAATTAGATAATCTAAAAAATCACCACCTTATGCTGTGTAGGTATACACTTACTTAAACTTCTCTTTAATAATAAACCATACATAGCAATTTATCATGGTAACAAAGAAGCTCAGCATTGTGATGTTTGATTGATGTAAAGATATTTAAAATATTGAGAAAATAAATTTCTACATGTAATTGTAATTTTTAAAAGTGTAACTGTTATTCTCATTTTTTTTATTATCCATTAGCATTACAGAATATGATTTTTAAAATTAGAAAATGGATTATATATAATATATGGGAGCTCTGGTAGCATAGTGCCTAAGGCACTTGACTGCTAACCAGGAGGCTGGCGGTTCAAACCCACCAGCCACTCCTCGGAAGGAAGGTTGGGCAATCCTACTTCCGTAGTGATAACTGCCTTGGAAACCCAAGGAGGGGTCACTAGGAGTCGGGGCCGACTCTATGGCAAATAACAACAACAACATAATATATAATTAACAAGAAATAAAGCTTCATATATGAAATCTACTTTAATAACATAACTTGTTTGAAAAGCTACATTGCAAATGACTTCAGTTGAAAATTGAGAAGGGTAAGCTATTTGGCAGAGAACATCTATTTCTAATTTCAGAGGTTATTAAAATCAATTGAGATACCCTGTTTCACCATATCCTTTCATTCCACTTCATAGCATTCATATTGAATCTCATAGAGCTTGGAAAATCATGCCAAGCTGCTTATCATGTAACATTTCAAACTCTGTTGGCTTATTATGTAGTTATTAAGATGATTGATTTTTTTCTTTCTTAGAGAAATTAATGGGAGCTCTGGTAGCATAGTGGCTAAAGGCACTTGACTGCTAACCAGAAGGCTGGCGGTTCAAACCCACCAGCCACTCCTTGGAAGGAAGATGGGGCGATCTATTTCCGTAGTGATACTGCCTCAGAAACCCAAGGAGGGGTCGCTACGAGTCGAGTCCAACTTGACGGCACATAACAACAACAACAGAGAAATTAATATTTCTGATCAAACTTTCCATTAAAAAATTGTAGGATTTGTTCTGGTAACCTAGTGCCACTCTGACAAGAATATACCACAAATGAGATGGCCTTAACAAATAGGAGTTTATTCTTGCAATTTGGAGGCTTTAAGTTCAAGTTCAAAGTGCCAAGCTTTAGGAGCTGGGTGAAAGCCCCTCAACCTTGGGGTTCAGCTCTGCCTCCTGCTCCTGGCCCACTGGAGCTAGAGGCATTTCTTCACTCAAACAGCTGCTGGCTGCTGAGGTTGAGAAGCCCCAAGGTTGATAAGTCAAAAGGCACAGTCTCGATGTTACCAATCCACATGGCAGGCCATTAACTTAAGTCCATTGTTTAGTCCCAAGGTCGGCAGAGCATAGCAGGCTGCTGAGCAACGACACTGTTACAAGCAGGGTCCAAGCGTGCCACAGGCTAGAGACCATTCCCAATGCTTCTCCTTAAATACAGAAAGTAGACCACATTCCCAAAGGCAGCTACTCAGCTGCTTGTGGTAGATCCCACCATGGAGTTGATTGCCAGTCTCATCATGGGGAATAACTACCACCAGCGGCCCAGACACTCAACCAGGCCCAGCCAAGTTGACACAAAAACAACCACCACAGGACTTATCAGATATTGTTGTTGTTGTTATGTGCCGTCGAGTCAGCCCTGACTCATAGCGACCCCTCCTTGGGTTTCCGAGGCAGTATCACTACGGAAGTAGGATTGCCCAACCTTCCTTCCGAGGAGTGGCTGGTGGGTTTGAACCGCCAGCCTTCTGGTTAGCAGTGAAGTGCTTTAGCCACTACGCTACCAGAGCTCCTTTATCAGATATATGTGATAAAATGTGATAAAATAAATTAAGCACAAATTAGAAATCTGATTGTAATCACTGTTACATGTTTTATTTTAACATTTTAAAGTAATTTGCTCCTGGCAGGGGGTAATTTTTTGAAATATTCATTTATGTTTGTTTCCATTTTATTCTGGATACTTTCTGTTTGTCTCTCCAGATACTCTCTGTATCTGTTTCCACCCTAGTTATGCCCCAAGAGGCAGACTCCAGGAGGCGCCAATGGTTTTTCTGCCCATTGGCTTCTGCCTGTGAGGAAAAGTTAGGAGACTGGAGAGTGGGAGTGGAGTAAGGTCAAGATATTCATGCCTGTATCTTCTTCCATGCTGCAACAGCTCTGGTTGTTTGCTGTTCCATAGCTCCTGTCAGGTGACCTTCACTATACAACTTCTACATAAGTTCTATAAACTTCTTCTCTTATACCTAATAATTGACACCTCCTCTATGAGTTAGAATTAACTCGATGGCAGTGAGTTTGGGTTTTTTGTTTTGTTTTGTTTTCTGACTATAGGTAAGACAAGGAAAGACTCCCTGCTGTTATTTGTGGGGGTCGGAGGGGAGAGGGTGAGGCAATATCCCTCAATGTTCTTTCTAAATCATACTCTCAGCATTGTAGAGACATTTCACTAAACACTCCTTCATGACCAAGCTCAAGTGTCCATTTGTTTCCTACTAGGACCCTGACTGATAGAATTCCTATGTTTCTCATCCCTATTCCAAAAAGCTGGAAAAGCATTAAAAGCCATTAAATCACTTTAGAATATAAACTGAATAACATTATACTTAATTTCCTTGGGTACACACTCCTTTACTTGTAAATCCAAGATGGAAGACGGAACTACTTCCTTTACAGACAGAACACTTTTCTTCTAATTTTCTCAATAACTTTTTGATTAGTTTTATGTTTCCTTTTTTCTGTTGCATGATTTTTTTTAATCTTTATTGTTATTTGGTGAAAGTTTACAGAGCAAATTCATCTTCCATACAGAATTTCATACACATTTTGTTTCATGACATTGACTGCAATTCCCCACAATGTAACAGCTCTCTTCTCACTTCCTCTCCATAGTTTTATCTCTTCCCTGTGTCCCATGCACTCATGCCCCCTCAGCTATCTCCTTGTGCAAACACTGATCTTCTATTCTCCCATCATTGATCATTCCAAGGAGTGTATCTACTTGATGTAAATGTTCACCCTATGTGCCTCTCTATTGTTTGGCTGGAAGCCACAGGAGTGAGTGTGACCAGACCTGCAGGCTAACCAGGGGCCGTAGTCTCAGGGGTCTCACCGGGCACAATCAGACCAGCAAAGCCAGTCTTCTTCTTCTTTTTTTTTTTTTTTAACGATTTTGAGTTTTGTTCCACATTGTTTTCCCACTCTATCCAGGATCTCCTGCACTGATCCCCCTCTGAGTGGTTCACAGTGGTAGCTGGGCACCATCTAGTTCTTCTGGTCTCATGGTCATTTAGACTGAGGATTGCATAGTCTACTAGTCCCTTGGACTAATTGTTTCCATGTATCTTTGATTTTTTTCCTTCTTCTTTGCTCTGGATGAGGAGAAACACTTTGTTGCATCTAGATGGCCACTTGCAAGCTTTTAAGATTCCAGTCGCTACTCACCAAGTAGGATGTACAAGAATGTGTGTGTGTAGTATGTTATGCCAGTTGAGCATGATGTCCCCTGTTATAGTGGTCCTGAGCCCACAGGTCCAACTACTCACTCCCCCAGGGTAGCTGACTGTGGCCAAGAAGCTACCACAAACTTGCCCCTTCTCAGGTCTACTATACCCCTGGACATTCTTACAACATATACAGATATGCATGTAGAAATATCATCTGCCCACCCTATACCTGGTCATGGGCACATGTCTAGACATACCTGATCATTCAGCTTGTCCATGCATCTATCTATCCATAATCAATGTTTGCCATCACTGACAGTGCAGTACTGTACATGCAAAAGGCTTCATCTTTGTTGTCTGTACTTCCCATGTACCTCTTTATGTCTTCTTCTTCCTCAGTGCCACCATGTTGATCACTCACTTTTGATACATTGCCCTTCCCTTCACCCAAATCAATACTCGTCTCTACCTATCTAGCAGTGTTCCCTCCCCTCCCCTCCCACCCCTGGTAACCAACAAAGAAAGTTTCCTTCTATATATAAACCTTTCCTTGACTTTTTACAATAGTGAATGAATACACTATTTATCCTTCTGTGATTGACTTCTTTCACTCAGCATAACGTTCTCCAAGTTCATCCATGTTATGCAGTGTTTCACAGATTTCTGCATTGTTCTTTAGTGTTGCATAGTATTCTATTGTGTTTATGTACCATAGTTTGGTTATCTCTCTTTCTGTTGATAGGCATTTAGGTTGTTTTCATCTCTTTACTATTGTAACTAGTGCTGTGATGAACATGGGTGTGCAAATAGCTGCTCTCGTCCTGGCTCTCACTTCTTTAGGATATATACCTAGTAATGGGATTGCTAGATCAAATGGTATTTCTAATTCCAACGTTTTAAGGAATTGCCAGACTGCTTTGCACAGTGGTTGAATGATTTTGCAGTCCCACCAGCTGTGTAAGAGAGTCCCAATTGCTCCACATCCCCACCAGCATTTGTTATTTTCTGTCTTGTTGAAGTTTGCTATTAGTACTGGGGTGATATGTTATCTCATTGTTGTTTTGATTTACATCTCTCTAATGATCATAAATGTTTCTTCATGTGTTTATTGGCTGCCTGAATATCCTCTTTGGTGAAGTGTCTATTCATGTCTTCTGCCCATTTTTAAATTGGATTGTCTTTTTGTTGTTGAGCTGTTGGAGTTTTCTATAAACTTTAGAGATAAGTCCCTTGTCAGGTATGTCATTGCTGAATATTTTTTTTCCCCAATCTGTAGGTTCTCTTTTCACTCTTTTGGAGAAATCTTTGCAAGTACATGAAAATTTAATTTTTAGAGCTCTGGTAGCATAGTGCCTAAGGCACTTGACTGCTAACCAGAAGGCTGGTGGTTCAAACCCACCAGCCACTCCTCGGAAAGAAGGTTGGGCAATCCTACTTCTGTAGTGATACTGCCTTGGAAATCCAAGGAGGGGCGCTATGAGTCAGGGCCAACTCGAGGGCATATAACAACAACAACAACAACAGTCATCTAGTTTATCTACTGCTGGTTTTGCATTTTGGTTTATGCTTGATTGTCTATTTATGCCATAAATTAGGGCACCTAAATTTGCCCCTAGTTTTTCCTTGAGGAACTTTATAGTTTTAGGTTTTACATGTAAGTCTTTGATCCATAGTTTTTGTGTATGGTGTGAGGTATGGATCTTGTTTCATTGTTCTGCAAATGGATAACCAGTTTCTGTTGCATGGATTTTAAAATTAATTTTGTCCACTGGATATCTTCCAATAAAATAAAGACAATGATTTTTTTTTTCCAACCACGTATCTGTTTTCTTTAAAGCCTATATAGTATCTTTAAGATAAAAGCAAAACTGCAGAAGGGGCCAGTTTTTACCTATTTGTACCCATTTTGACTCTTTTTCTTGTTCTTCTTTCCTTCCATTTTCTGCTTCTACCAAGTGAACCAAGGATTTATACCATATTTTCCCACTATTTCCTCTTCTGTCCAACTAAAACCTAGAAGTTTCGAAAATGCTTAAGCACTCTTGAAATGTTACCTTTACCAAATCAGTACAACCAACTCCATATTGGACATTTCTACTATGATATCCAATGTTGTTGTTGTTGTTGTAATGTGCCATCAAGTTGGACCTGACTCATAGTGACCCCTCCTTGGGTTTCCGAGGCAGTATCACTACAGAAGTAGATGCCTAGTCTTCCTTCCGAGGAGTGACTGGTGGGTTTGGACCGCCAGCCTTCTGGTTAACAGTCAAGTGCCTTAAGCACTATGCTACCAGAGCTCCTATGATATCCAATAGGTATTTTATATTTCATGTATACAAATACAAAGTATTTTTCATCTGGCTTGCTCTTCTTCTTCTATAGTAAATGACAGAATCATCCTTATTAAGCAAGAAAACATGTTCATCCTCAACTTCTCATTTTTCCTTCCTCTGACATTAAGTAATAATGTTTATTGTAATGATAGCATCAAGCATGTACAGATTACCTTTTACATCCTGTGCTCCAAAATCAGTGTTCAACATAAATTGATTTCTGAAACATTTTTAAAAATAGCTAACATTTTGGGGGAGTTATACGTATTGTTCATCATGCTGAGTTTAATTTGCATTATCTCAGTCTCCATAATGTCACTTTGATGTTAACATTTATCTCCAGTATTCCCGATAAGACAGAAACAAGGCAGTTATGTAAACTCCCTATGGTAGAACTATTATGCCAATGTCACATGAGAAAATTGATTCTCAAAGACGCTTAATAAACTTGCTCAAGATTACATTGGTGTTATGTACAATTTTTATTGCAAAATGCCTAGAAACATAGCTTTTATTCAAATATTCTCAAATAGTGGGGGTTTGAGTAAAACATGTTACTGGTATGTGCTGTCAACTACTCACAGCAACTCCATGTACAACAGAATGAAACACTGCCTGCTCCTGCACTATCCTCACAATTTTTGCTATGTTTGAGCCCATTTTTGGAGCCACTGTGTCAGTCCATACTATTGAGGGCTCTTCCTCCTTTATGCTCACCTTCTACTTTAGCAAGCATGATGTCCTTTTTCAAGGAACTAGTCACTTTTGATAACATGTCCAAAATATGTGAGATGAAGTCTTGCCATTCTTGCTTCTAAGGAGCATTCCACCTATACTTTTTTCAAGACAGATTTGTTCATTCTTCTGGCAGTCCATAGTTTATTTAATATTCTTTGCCAACACCATAATTTAAATGCATCAATTCTTCTTTGGTCTTTCTTATTCATTGTCCATGTATATGAAGCAATTGAAAATATCATGACTTGGGTTAGGCACATCTTAGTTCTCAAAGTGACATCTTTGCTCTTTTTAACACTTTAAAGGAGTCTTTTTCAGCAGACTTGCCCAATGCAATATGTTGTTTGATTTCTTGAATGTTGCTTCCATGTGCATTGATTGTGGATCCCTGTAAAATGAAATCCTTTACAACATATATCCACACAAAAACGTGTCCAGGTATGTTCATAATAGCATTATCCATAATAGCCCAAAAGTGGAAATAGCCCATCATCAAATGACACGTACATAAACAAAATGTGATATACTATATACATATAATGGAATATTATTCAGGAATATAAAGGAAAGAATTGTTGATACATGTGACAACATGAATGAACCTTGAAAGCATTATTCAGTGTGAAAGAAATCAGTCACAAAAGATTGCATATTGTATGATTCTGTTTACATGGAATGCTCAGAACAGGCAGATCCAAAAAAGACAGAAAATAGATTCATGGTTGCCAAGAGCTAGGGTGAGAGGAGAAATGGGGAGGAACTATTACTGAGTAAAGAGTTTCTTTTTCAAGTAGTAGAAATGTTCTGGAATTAGATAGTGGTGATGGTTGCAGAAGGAACCCTGCTGGTGCAATGGTTAAGCACTGGACAGCTAACTGAAAGATCAGCAGTTCAAACCCACCAGCCACTCCTCCTGGGAGAAAAGAACTTGCAATCTGCTCCCTTAATGACTCCAGCTTAGGAAACCTTATGGGGCAATTCTCTGTCACATTGGGCCACTATGAGTTGGAATAGACTCAATGGCACACAACAATGACAACAATTACATCCTTTCATTAATATATTAAAAATCATTGAACTATGCACTTTAAAAGGCTGAGTTTTATGGTATGTGAATTATATTTCAAAAAAAAAAAAAAAAGAAAAGAAAGGAAAGGTGGTAGTTAAAGTTATGTGTCAACTTGGCTGAGCCTGGTTGAGTGGCTGGGCAAGCTGGATGTAGTTGTTCCCCACGATGAAACTGGTAATCAACTCCATGGTGGAATCTAATGGAGTAGATAGGTAGCTGCCTTAGGGATGTGGTCTGCTTCCAGTATATAACAAGACAGCTTTGAGAAAGGTCTCTGCAGCTTTTGGCATGCTTGAATCCTGCATATAGCTGAGGCATTGTTCAGCAGTCTGTCATGTTGTTTGCAGATCCTTTGGAGTGTTAACTGACTTGAAATAGTGGCCGGCCATGTGGTTTGATAATTTTGGGACTGTGTCATTTTACATGTTTATCTTGGGTTTGTCAGCCTCAACAGCCAGCAGGTACCTTAGCTAAGAGACGCCTCCAGGTTCAGTGGGCTGGGAGCAAGAAGTAGAGCTAAAGTCCAAGGTTGAGGGGCATTCACCCAGTCCTTAGAGCTGGTACTTTGAACTCAGACTTCTAGCCTCCTAAACTGTAAGAAATAAATCCCTGTTTGTTCAAGCCATCTCATTTGTGGCATGTCTGTTGGAGCAGCACTAGGTAACCCAAACAGAATTAAATTCACCAGGTTTCCCTTGATTGGACTCAGCAAGGTAAAACTAATTTTTAAAAAATCATATTGTTATTATTTCCCTGCTTAAAACTCTCCATTGACATATAAAGCCATCCATGTTTAGGTCCTTCCATAGCTATCCAGTCTTATGTTTTACCAAGATTTTTCTACCATCCTAAATATATAAATATAAAT
>NW_006921706.1:1540722-1542222 GCF_000298275.1 Orycteropus afer afer
CCCAACCTTCCTTCCGAGGAGTGGCTGGTGGGTTTGAACCGCCAGCCTTCTGGTTAGCAGTCAAGTGCTTTAGCCATTATGCTACCAGAGCTCCCCTCCCAAACCCAAGGAGGGGTTGCTATGAGTTTGGATCAATTCAATGACAGTGAGTTATTATAATATGGTAGAACACACTAATATATAATTCTTGGTAATATCAGGCTTGGTAATACTGCAGTAACATACAACCCCCAAATTTCAGTAATTTAACACAATAAAAATTTAATTTCTCATGAATGCTGTAAGAAATATCTCATCTTTAATATCATTTATTGGAAAAAGCTCAACTTATCAAACGAGTGGAAATGTTAGCTGTATCACAAAAGGACTAAAAAGAAAGATTTGTTTTTGACAGCATCCTCAAACATGTATATTTAGAAAATATAGGTTATATTTCTCATTTTTTTTAATCTTTAACTTAGCAAATATATGTAAAGCCCTAAAAATTAATTACTATTGAAAGCGCTTATAAAGTCTATTCTGTCTAGTTTAAAAATGTTTTGATGCCAAGTTGAAAATAAAATAAGCATCTCTCATACATTGAATTTTTTATGTCATTTTAGGACTATGGCAAATATAATTAAATTTTGAATTCAATAGCCTGCTAATTTTTGTGGTTTAGTAATAAAAGTTTAGATATAATGAAAATATGTAGTGCTTTAGCTTGGGGAAAAAATCAGGTCCATTAAAATAATATAAAGTCATACTTAAAGATAAATAAATATTAAATAATTCACAGTTTGTTACTCTGAATAAACAAGTAATGAGTTAAGATATTACTTGTTAAATGTTAAAAGAGTATGATAAAAATTATACAACCATTATGGAAAACAGTATGGTGCTTCCTTAAAAAGCTAGAAATAGAAATACCATATGATCCAGCAATCCCACTCCTAGGTATATATCCTAGGGACATAAGAGCAATGACATGTATTAACATATGCACACCTATTTGCACTGCAGCATTTTTCACAATAGCAAAAAAATGGAAACAACCTAAATGCCCATCAATGGAGCAATGGATAAGCAAACTGTAGTACATATGTACAATAGAATACTACACAACTATTATGTTGAGGAGTATCCCTTCTATTCCTATTTTGCTGAAAGTTCTTATCAGGAATTGGATGTCTAATTTTATCAAATGCCTTTTCTGCATCAATTGATATGACCATGTGGTTCTTTTCCTTTGTTTTATTTATGTGATGGATGATGTTGATTGTTCTTCTAATGTCCTTGCATACTTGATATGAACCCCACTTGGTCATAATGTATTATTTTTTGGATATATTGTTGGAGTCTATTGGCTAGGATTTTGTTGAAGAGTTTTGCATCTATATTGATGAGGGATATGGGTCTGTAGTGGAATACTACACAATTATTAAGAATAATGAAAAGTCCATGAAATATCTTTTTTTTTTTTTTTTTATTAGGATTTGGGTGAAGATTTACAGAGTAAAT
>NW_006921706.1:1545499-1546537 GCF_000298275.1 Orycteropus afer afer
GATTATCTTCTGTGTCTGTGTTAATTGGTTTCCCTTTTCTTTGTTGAAGAGGGTCTGTGCAATCCTTCTGCCTAGTCCATCGTGCCGGAACCCTCCATATCTTTTAACATAACTGAATCTGCAAGATATTATGCTGACTGAAATAAGTCAATCATATGTATCCATATAGATAGAAAATCCCATAGGGGGCATAGTTACGGAACCTTTCTAGACATATCCAAACAACTTATGGAATTGGTTAACTGGGTTATAAGGCTTGAGACCATATTCTTGGAGGATAACTTAGTCAGTTGGCATAATATGGCTCACAAAGATGATGTTCTACATCGTAGGTTCATCAGCAGCATCTTGGGTCTTACATGCTAGCAAACAGCTATCTAAGATACAACTATTGGTCTCTACTTGTATGGAACAAGAGAATGAGGAAAATCAAAGGCTTAAAGAAGAAACTAATCCATAGGATTGATAACCCTCATGAACCACAGCATTCTCTAATCTGAGACCAGAAGAACTAGATGGTGCCTGACTACCACTACTAACCATTCTAACCAGGAACACTAAAGAAGGTCCCAGACAAAATGGGAGAAAAATGTAGAACAAAAGTTGAGTTAAAAAAAAAAAAAAAAAAAAAAGGCCAGGTTTACTGAGTAATGGAGACTAGAGGAATCCTTGAGATTATCACCCTAAAATAATTTTTGAACTTAGAATCGAAGCCATTTTTGTAGTTCACCTTTCAGCCAAATAATAGATTGACTTAAAAATAAACAATATCACCTATGAGTAATATGCTTCCTTAAACAATTAACTACATGAGACAACACAGTCAACATTTATCCAAAAGCAAAGATGAAGAGGCAAGAAGGGGGTTGGCTAGGTCTATGGAAATTGTAAAACAAACAGAATGGAAATAATGAGAATGCTGGCACATTGTCAAAATTATAACCAAGGGCTCAGAACAATTTATATAAAAATTGTTAAAGGTGAACCTAATTTGCTGCGTAAACTTTCACAACAAAATATTATTTTAAAAGAGTATTT
>NW_006921706.1:1546713-1555464 GCF_000298275.1 Orycteropus afer afer
GGGTTGAACTGCCAGCCTTCTGATTAGCAGTCAAGTGCTTTTAGCCACTAGGCTACCAGAGCTCCTGTAGCTAATTTCAAAACTGCTATATTTCAATACCACCACCCATGTGTCACTTTGTCATGCTGTGGTGGCTGGCATGTAGCTATGATACTGGAAGCTATGCCCCTGGTATTTCTACTACCAGCAGTCATCCATGATCAATAGGTTTCAGTGGAGTTTCACAATGAGACAGTTTTGGAAGAAACACCTGGTGATGTACTTATGATAATTAGTCAATGAAAATTTTATGGACCACAACAGAATATTGTCCAATATAGTGCTAGAAGATGTGTCTCCTAGGTTGGAAGCCACTCAAAACACACATTGGCTGCAACAATGGACTTGAGCTTACCAGTGGCTGCAACAATGGACTTGAGCTTACCAATGATTGTGACAATAGCACAGGACCAGGTAATATTTTATTCTGTTTTATATGGAGTTGCCATGCATCAAAGCCAACTCAACAGCAACTCACAACAACAATAACAGCATATATCAACAAAATTTTAGTAATATAATGAGTCAGAATTTGAAAGACAAGTAACACATTCCATAACAGTAACATCAGACTCTTAGGTTGGCAAAATAAGAATTGACCTAAATGATATATATGACTTGTGAATGTCTCTCCAAAGAAATTCATGCTTGATCCTCTGTCTCAAATCCTAGTTAAAGATTCAGTCACTTAACAATGATGCTCTACTAAGTGACACATACTATATAAAGACTTGAAAATTCAACAGAGAAAGGAAAACAAAAAACTAAGACGCTGACCATTTTCCAGAAATGGTAGCCACTTAGTATTACTTTGGTGAGGTTTTCCATATACATGTACTACCTATCCAATTAGCTGGGAGCTCTGGTGGCGCAGTGTCTAACGCATTTGACTGCTAACCAGAAGGTTGGTGGTTCAAACCTACCAGCCACTCCATGGAAGTAAGATGGAGCAATCTACTTCTGTAAAGATTTACCACCTTGGAAACCCAATGGGGGTCACTATGAGTCAGAAACAACACAATGGCAATGAGTTTGGTTTTTGGTTTGGATCTAATTAACTTAGTATTTTTCAAAATCAACCAATTTTACTAAATTTATATAATAATGAAGTAGAAGAGCCGCTGAGGTAAGGTCTTGAACTTCTGGGAGTCTAATAAAAGATGGAAAGAGTCCAAAAGTAAGAAGAAAAAAATTTCAACATCATAATTTTGCATTTGAGTAAGTTAGAAAGTCAAGGTAAACAGTAATATCCACTTTCAAATTTATCATTTAGTTCAGTAATCAATACATCCCAAATTAAAATTCACTTAGGAAATTAGTTTCCCAAACCAAACCAAAAACCAAATGCACTGCCGTGGAGTCAGATCCAACTCATAGCGACCCCTCCTTGGTTTCCGAGGCAGTATCACTACAGAAGTAGATTGCCCAACCTTCCTTCCGAGGAGAGGCTGGTGGGTTTGAACCACCAACCTTCTGGTTAGCAGTCAAATGCCTTAGGCACTATGCTACTATCTATGTGTTATTAATTTAGTATCTCCTTTGAGAGAAAAATAAGTCCAAGCTGAAATGATTATTAGGGAAAAATAAACACTGTCATTGATGGGCTGGACAGTTTCTATTTGCCAAGCCAAAAACACTCAATTTTTCTCCGTTACTCTGTGTTCCGGAAGACTGAATTTATGTGAATTAAATCAACAAATTTCCCTGTCCTCTCTGGTATCCTGTTAATTGGGTGAAAAAATATTCTGTCTCCAGGAGATTAGAAACCAAAAAAAAAACTATTTGCTTGCTAACTAGACTAAAAAACTCACTGCTGTGGAGTGGATCCCGACTCATAGAGACCCCCTCCTTGGGTTTCCGAGGCAGTATCTCTAAGGAAGTAGATTGCCCAATCTTGCCCAATCTTCCTTCCGAAGAGTGACTAGTGGGTTTGAACTGCCAGCTTTCTGGTTACCAGTCAAATGCCTTAGGCACTGTGCCACCAGAGCTCCTATGCTCTTGTGAAGAGTCTTATTATTAAATGCTTCACCAATTACCTGAACGTATCACTTTTTTTTCCCCCCTGCTAGGTCCCTGACTTGGTATGACTTGTAGCCTTGATCATGTACCTGGTCATGTATCTCCTCAAGAACTTCAGCGGTTTAAGATCAAGTTATCAGCACACAGAATTAACCTTTCATAAAAAGATCTGTTTTAAAATGACATTTTATAGTAATTGTTTCATATTTCAGAGAAAGTAGCCATTTTACAGTATCATAAAAATTTCTGCCTTTTTGTTTTTTTTTTTAACGTTATATAGTGTAAAGTCTTTATTTTGGGAATAAGGTTATAGAACAAAACACAAAATGTCAAAAGTAATTACAATAGCCTATGATATGATTGAAACAATACATTGAAAGATAATTATTTTCTTGTAAGAAATTACTTTTGAAAATTTAATGACTCATTCTGGTCATTATGGATCTACTTCCATAGAGATACCGCCTCGGAAACCCAAGGAGGGGTTGCTATGAGTTGAATCCAACTCCATGGCAGTGGTTGCATTTTTTTTTCAGGGCAGATTTATACTCGCATTGTGAAAAACTATAAAAGCTGAAAAAACTTTATAAGTGTATAAAACGACAATTTTCCAACAGTGGAGAACCACATACAAGGTGAAAGAAAGAAAGAAAGATGAGGCAAGCTCCACATTCACTCTGGCGCTCTCTGAATGTTTTTCAAACTGCAACCCAGGAAAACAGAGGAAGAATGTCACAGTTTCACTGGGTAGAGAAAACAAACATGAGCCCAGAGTGGTACACTAGGGTGGGGTTTGTGGGTTAGAGTGCTGAAAAGAAGGGAGCCACATACAACAAGCCCCAAACTCTGCATACAAGTTTCCTTTTGCTGTTTGTCAAACTCATTCCAAGTTCAGAAGTTTTTTTTTTTTCTCTCTCTCTCTTTTTTTTTTTTTTTTTAAGCATATCACGTTATCAGTAAGAAAACATTAATCCATGGGTAGATACATAGGTATACAGGCAAAATGATCAGGTATGGATGGGTAGGCGAAAACAAATAAACCCATGACCATATATAAGTTTGGAAGATGGTATTTCTACACATGTATTTGTATAGCTATAAGAATGTCCATATACATAGAGCTAACAGGGGGCAAAGTTATGATAGCTTCTTAGCTACAGTCACTTTAAGGGAGTGAGCTGTTGAGCCCATGGGCTCAGGACCATGGTCATGGGGGACATCAAGCTCAACTGGCATAACATACTACACAGAAAGATTGTTCTACATCCCACTTTGGTGAGTAGCGACTGGGGTTTTAAAAGTTTGTGAGTGGCCATCTAAGATGCAACAACTGGTCTCTCTTGGTCTGCAGCAAAAAGTGAAAAAAATCAAAGATGCATGGAAACAATTAGTCCAAAGGACTAGTGGACTATGGGAACCTCAGCCTACATGACCTTGAGACCAGAAGAACTAGATGATGACCAGCTACCACTGCCAACCACTCAGAAAGGGATCAAAATAGGAGAGCTTCATAGAGTGGGAGAAAAATGTGGAACAAAACTCAGAATCATAAAACAGACTAGGCTTACTGGTCTGATGGAAACTGGTGAAATCCCAATCTATGGCCCCCAGTCACCCTTCAAGCCTGGAACTGAACTCATTCTTGTGGCTTAACTTCTAGCCAAATAATAGACAGGGCTACAAGGTGAAAAATTACACCAGGTAGGCACACTGGTGTAGAACACTCAAACATGGGGGATCACTAGGCAGCATTTGTGCAGGGAGAATGCTCAGAGGGCAGGAATGCAGAAGAAAGGACATAGAGAAAAGGTAACTACAGGGAGGAAGTGGGAAGAGTGCTGTTACATTGTGGAAACTGCAAGCAGTGTCACTAAACAAAACATCTATCAACTGTTGAATGGAAAACGAATTTGCTCTGTAAACTTTCACCCAAATCACAATGAAAAAAAAACAAGAAGACCACACACACACACACAAAGGAACCCTTTCATTAGCAGATAATAATGGCTGGGGTACCGAAGAGCCAAGCAGAGATTTTAGAGGCTGCCCAGTACTGTGAGGAGCAAAATTGGATTAAGACCCAGTCAGAGTGCAGATTCCTTCATGAGTAATTGGGGCTTTTGGTTTAGAACTCATAAAGGCCAGCCTTATGAGTAAGGACAATAAAGGAGGGTTATAAGGATAATGGAAATAGACCAGGCCTGCAGGTTACACCTTAAAAAAAAAAAAAAAAAAAAAAAAAGCACATTCTTCTTTCCCATGCAAATATAGGATCGAAATCTATCTTCTCCATACAATTAACTTTCAGTTCTGCTTCACAGATAAATGGAAACATTATCTTCAACATATAGTATATCATTTTTCTTTTAAAATTTAATTTCTAATTTTCATAATAATGATATTTAGCTTCCTTCTGATCATTCATGTTATAAAAACAGAATCAGACTGTTATAATTTATTCTAATGTTTTAGTAAAAATTAGTGTGATACTAATTACTAATCAAAGACATAAAGCAAATGTCTTTGTAGTTTGGATGAAGGCTTCTCCTGGATTTTGTCTCAAAATGAAAATGCCTTTTTCAATGGTCCCTTCATTGTCTAGCTGAAGATTACTTAAATTAAGAGCTAGGGACTATAACTTCCCAGCTAACCCTTTTCAAATAGATTTTTCCTAGGTTTGCAGAGTATTTGCTTACTAACAATAATTAGTTATTACTGGTTTAGCCATTAAGCAACACTATTAACAAACCAGGAATCTGGAGAGGTGGGACAGAGGAATGTTTAAACCAGTTTATTAGAAATACAGTCTTGACTTGGGAGGCTTAGGTAAAGTACTAAATAGCTTTTTTCTGCATTATATCTTAAAGACTGATTGGTCATTTGTGAGAGATTACAGGGGAAAGATCTTCAGATTAGGAATTTAGCTCCACAGCATGTAATTATGGGGCTGTGGTTGAGTCACTGGGTCTCAGCTTCCTTATATATAAAAGGAAGAGTTATAAAATTCTGTTCTATTGCCTAAGATAAAGTTCCACAATAACTTTTTAATGCACTGTATTATGACTTTCTACACAGACACTTATCTATGCAGACTTCTTTAGAATTCAGTCATTTTCCACTTTATGTATAGATTAGTGTCTTGTTAACAATGGGAAAAAGAGGGACATTTCAACATGTGCATCAGTAACTTAAGAAAACTTTATTATGTGTATGAAACGCCTCCATTTCCTCTCCTCCTTTTACAGTTACATGAAAATGTTACAAAATGCTCACCTGCATCTCAACCTTGTCCTGGCACTTGAGAAAGCCATAAGAGCTTTGTTATATAATCAGGAGCAGATTGTTTATATATAAAAATGTTATAAAGAAGCCAATGGACTGTTAAAGATTTTGTACTTTTCTAAGAATAAATATAACTTTATGAGAACAAAATGAGAAAATATGGGTGTCTTGGTTATCTAGTGCTGCTATAATAGAAACACCACAAGTGGGGGCATTAACAAACAAAAATTTATTTTCTCACAGTTTAGTGGGGCTAGAAGTCTGAATTAAGGCTACTAATGCTAAGGGGGAAGGAAGGTTGGGCAATCCTACTTCCGCAGTGATAATGCCTCGGAAACCCAAGGAGGGGTCGCTATGAGTCGGGGCCGACTCGACGGCAAACAACAACAACAACAACAATGCTAAGGGAAGGCTTTTTTTCGCTATTGGCTTTGGAGGAGGTCCCAGTCTGTTCCTTGGTGAGCTCCATGTAACCTGGCATCTATCATCCCTCATCTGTGTTTGCTTGATGGCTTAATCTGTTCTTGTATGTTTCAAATGAGATAGATTTAATACATCAAACCAAACCCAATGCCATTGAGTTGATTATAACTCATAGCAACACTATAGAACAGAGTAGAACTGCCCCACAAGGTTTCCAAGTCTGTAAATCTTTATGGAAGCAGATTGCCACATCATTTTATCTTGGAACGGATGGTGAGTTCCAACCACAAACCATCTGGTTAGCAGGTGAGCACTTTAACTCCTGGACCACCAGTGCTCCTGATCCTATTTAAGGCACACCATATACTAATACTGCCATGGTAACATAGTAAAAAAAAAAAAAAAAAAAAAAAATTCCCACAATCCTACAGGGGTTAATATTTACCACACATATTTTGGGGGAGATACAATTCAATCCACAACAATGGGTAAAGCAGCAGTTTATATGAAATAACATGAATAGTATAATTTCATTTTCTACCAAAGTTCATGCTTTGGGGAGCCACTGTGGATCAAGATACTGGGGCAGGTAAACAGAGAAATTTCTTGGAAGTTTTGAGGTTTCTCGTAATCATATCCAGTCCATGCCTGGATGCCTACTTTATAAACCTGTAGGCCCCATCTTCTGGACATTTGTCTTTAATGATCCTCAAAAGAGTCTGAGGCTAGAAGGCCAGAGTCAAATTTAGAATTTTCAGGCTCTTCTTAGCTCTGCAGCTGAATGTGATGGCAGAAGCTAGTCCCCTCTCCCTTGCTCTTCCCCACTTTACTGTCCACTCCTTTTCCTCTTCCCTCCCCACCACAGCATCATCCTATACTGAAAGGGACTCCCATGCCGGTGGAACACCTTCACATCCAAGATCCATGGATACCTCTCCTAACAGCTATCCCTTAGCCATCCCTAAGGCCTAGGCATGAGTACACCCCTTATAGGATGGTTAACAGGAAGTGAGACTCCATAGGTCTGAGAAAGGGGTCCAAGGCTTTCAGTGCAGGTAATACAGAGTCTCAAGTATTCATGGCACAGGTCTGGAGAGCCATATTCCTTTGGCCCTCTGGGGAATGGCATGTCTGAAAGGGGCCTCTGGAACCTGCTGACTAGAGGACTTTCTTGACCAAGTCTAAGAGTTGTATTGATCACAATGTTACTAGAAAGACAGCATTTAGTGTTCAACACATAAAATACAAAGAACTGTACTCAAAAGGTTGGTGTGGTTAATAAGTAGAAATGCTGGCAAGAACGTTCAGTGAATGGAAAATACAATCTTGGTACTAGAGTCACATGACTTTGATGTTTTCAATCACATCTGATCCTAGGAAGAATTGAAGCATGTGGGTTTTGTGTCCATGTCTTCCCACCTCTCTAAGTCCCCTCTGTCTTCTCTCAGGATGTGGATCCCCTACAAAGAGTTCTCTCACCCAGAATTACTCCCCTCACATAGAAGTGTTTTTATTTTTTCTTCCCTTCTCACCCTAGGAAACTTCCTTTGTCTTGAGGAAAATGATGCCAATAGGAGAAAAGGAAAAAAATAAAGGGGAAGAAATGCAGTCTCCTTAAGAGAATCCTCTGGGGATTTTTCATCTTAAAAGACGATACTCGCTGGCAGAAATGAATCTGTGCTTGGTGAACATCCAGGTATTACAGAAAAGCTTGTTGAAGCGATTGTTTGGGACAATGTATGCTATCTATAGCTAGCTCAGTTGAAATTAGAGGCAATATCACAGTGACAGTGGTGTAATTTAGGAAGTATATTAAAAAATAAATAGGGTTGTGAACATTTATTTGTAACCTAGGAACATTAGAAGTACTATTATACCACGTAGCTAATGTTAGTGATGGAGAAGATGTAAAGACAGATGGAAGATATGTGAAAGTAATGTCTAAAATTTATATCAAGTGATAAATTAAATAGAGCAAATATCATTAAGTTTACCTCAATGTAGAAAAAAAAAAAAAAAAAACTTAGCTGTCTCCTTCAGAAGAAAAAAAATTACCAACTGTTTTTGCAGAACCTTTATAGACATGTATAGCTTAAGTGTCTTTCCAGATTTTCATTTTCCGACTTTACAATCTAGGAATGACTTTTTAGAGGTGCAATTAATGACCCCATTTTCTTTCACTAATATGAGAGTATAATTATTTCACTGGAAACCATTACTATATATTATTTTACATTATATTTCTTCTGTATCTTCATTCATATATTAATCTCATACAGTGCCTACTTTATTGAGATACACAATCCAAGAAATTATCAGGAGAGATCTTATGCGAAAATAACAGTGGTATATGCTGTCCCTACTTAATCATTTATACTTACGTAATTCCAGTGGTACTCAAAGGGTTCCACAAATATTGAGTCATTAAAGCTCAGTGCCCCTGTGAGGTACACAAGGCTATTATGATTATCATTTATTATTACTCAGACAGATCGAGTTTCCCCTGGAGTCCTGAATGGCTCTTGCAGACAGTGTTGGCTATTTAATATCCTCTGCATGAGAATCACAATTCAGATTTATAAAATTAATTCATTTTTCCTTAGATTATCTTACGCCCCCACACCCTCTCCAAGGTTCTCATCTTTGCTTTGGGGTAAATGTTGACCATTTGGTCTCATAGAGGGTTTTTTTTTTTTTTTTAAAGAAACATGGAATTCACGTTGTTGTGGTTAGGTGCTGTTGAGTAGGCTCCTATTCATAGAGACTCTATGTCCAACAGAACAAAACATTGCCTGGTCCATGGTGTTGAGTAAATCTGGCTTGGCTTTTTTTTTTTTTTTTTTTAAGGATTTGAGCTTTGTTTACAATTTTCTCCCATTCAATCTGGGACCATCTGTTGTGTCCCTGGTCAGAATGGTCAGCGGTAGTAGCCAAGTACCATCTTGCCCTTCTGGTCTCAGCTTTCTTCTGTGTATTTTTTAGGAAATA
>NW_006921706.1:1555640-1559141 GCF_000298275.1 Orycteropus afer afer
TGTCTTAGCCACTATGCTACCAGAGCTCCCATATATATACATATATATATATATAATTATTATTTATGTTTTTCTTTTACTTATGCTTCTACATATGTAAAATTTCAAAGAAAACAAAAACTTGGACTTCCGGCCAGGTGGGGGAATAGGTGGACAAGCTACAGTGACCCACTACAACAAAGAAACCAATTGAAACAGATAGAGAAGATAACCCTGAGCTTCGAAGGGAATTATAAAGAAGTGGATTAAATACTGACTAGAAGAACCTGAATGAAAACAGTGAATAAGGAAGCAAATAGAGCTGTGGACTGTCAGCTGGCCTGATAGTGAAGTCACTTTGAATATTTGCAAGCATCATTCCAGTCCCAGCAGCAACCTGAGAACTGGCTCTGCTTGCCAAGGACTGCACGGGAAACTGCACTTGTGGCTGACAACCAGAAAAGTGCAGTATTCCTCTTGTTCCCCTTGAATTTCACATCTCTCAGGGAACAGAGGTGTGGCCATCCCCCACACCCATTCATACCCTGGACAGGCAGAAATTCCATTCTGGGCTGGGTGCCCTGCCACCAGCTGCCTTCTGGGCACACAGGAACTTGTCCCAGCACTAGGTACCCCATACCTAGACACCTTTAGAGCCAGTAGAAATGTTTTATGAGACTAGGTACCCTACAAGCAGCTAGCTTTGGGGATGGCAGGAACTTTTATCTGGGCAGAACTCTGTGCCTAGTTACCTTTTGAGACAGCAGGACTTTTGTCTGGGACTAGATGCTCTGTCCATAGCTGCTTTTGGAGCCAGCAGGAACTCCCTCTGGAACCAGGTGCCTTGCTCCCAATCACCTTTTTGGACTGGCAGGAACTTTTTCTGGGTCCAGGGACCCCACCCCCAGAAATTTTCTGGACCAGCAGGAATTTTTCTGAGATCAGTTGCCCTGCCCCCAGTTGCCTTCTGTGTAGGCAGGAACTAATGTCAAGACCAGGTGCCCTGCTCCCTGCCATCTGCTTGGCCAGCAGAAAAACAGCATGGGTGCTCTGCCCACCACCCTTTGTTTTTATTTGTTTAAAAATTATTCTTTTTTACTTCCTCCTTTCTCTTTCATTTTTTTCTCTTTCCCTTCTCTTGTTTTTCTTTCTCCTTTTCCTGATTCTGTTCTTTCTTCTTTTTCTTTTTGTTCCTCCCATTCCTTATTTTCTTTTAGCATTTTTCTTATTTTTTATTATTATTTTTCTCTTGCCCTCTTATTTCACCCTCCCCAGGTATAGTTTTTCTTTTTGTCCATTTCTTATCTTTTTTTCATTTGTTGCTTTTTCTTTTTGCAGTTGTCACTATTTGTTTATGCTGGTTCTGTTTTGTGTTCTCTTGCTCTGTTTTTTTTTTTTTTTGCTAAACTGGTGGGAAACAGCAACTGTGCCTCCATGACCAAATAATATCCATACCTCCTGCAGCCTTACCCATTGGGTAAGGGCCACCACTTGCTTCTGTACCAACTGATGAATGACAGACCATGGCCAATAGCAGCCAAACTCACCCTCAACTGCAATATAACAAAAGCTAACAGAGATCTGTGCACCCATTCTCATGCTTTATCACACTTGACAGGAGACAGGTGGTGAGTACCTAAGTGCTGCCAAACTAGTGAAGAGAGTAGCACACTAGCCCTGCTTGCTCAGATATATCAAAACAAAAGAAAGCAGGAAATTGGAAAAAAAAAAAAAAAGCCTGAGCAAATCACACCAACATACAATCACCAATTAAATAGAAATACAATGACATCACAATGTCTTGGAGACAACTGAAAATCCCAGTTCACACAAAGAAGCAAGATAAAGTAGTGCAAACAAGTAGCCAGAATACAGAGCTAGAAAACCTCCCTGAGGAAGAAGCCGCATTGCACCTACCTGATAAGAACATCAAAAGAATTACATTTAGGTACCTTCAATGGATAAAGAGATAGATCAAGGAAAGCACTGACAAAATTAAGGAAAATACAGCCAAGACTCTACAACAATTTAGGAAAACAATACAAGAACAAATTGATAAAACAAGAAAAATCAGAAAACATGCAAAAACAGCTAACAGAAATAAAGATTAATACTAACATTTCAGAAATAGATAACACATTGTAAAGGCAAAGGAATAGAATCAAAACAATGAAAGACAGAATTAGTGGGATTGAAGACAAATCTATCAATGCTACTTTGTTGATGCATCAACCAGTAAAAACACCAAAAAAAAAAAAATATTTTTAAAAGCCTAAGATTCATGTGGAACACCATCAACAGGAATAACTTAATGTGTGAGTAGCATTCCAGAAAAGAAAGAGACAAATAAAACCACAGAGAAAACTGTCAAAGATTTGTTGGGAGAGAATTTACCTAATATGATGAAAGATGAGAAGATATCTATTCAAGAAGTTCTATGAACCCCAAACAGGATAGACCCTAAAAGAAAATCACTAAGACATAGCAAAATCAAACTTACCAAAACTAAAGACAAAGAAAGAATCCTGAAAGCAGCATGGGAAAAATGAAAAGTTATTTACAAAGGGCAACCAGTAAGACTAAGCTCTGATTTGTTGGCAGAACCCGAGCAGGCCAGGAGCCAATGGGATGACATATATAAAACCCTGAAAGAAAAAAAAAAATTGCTAACCAAGAATTATATAACCAGCAAAACTATCACTTAAATATGATGGCAAAATCAGGATATTTCCAGATAAACAGAAATTAAGGAATTTTGATAAAACTGGACCAACCTTACAAGAGATGCTAATGGGAGCCCTTCATGCAGAAAATCAACAACAGCAGACAACAACTGACATAACCCAGAAACCAACCCAGATATAGAGATGTCCAAAGTAAAATAAACTTACAAGACTGTAAACTATGAAATAAAGACATCAATTGGTAAATGAGAACAACTAAAAACCAAAAAGAAGGAATGAATAGTGTGGGTACAGGACTGCCAAATGAGAGGAAGTCAAGATGATTTCAAGGTAGAAAAGACTGTTCTAAACTCAGAAATAAAATAACAAATCACAGGATAACCTCAAAGAAAATAAATAAGCTTTCTTAACAAAACAAAAAAGAGGAAAGTCACAAATATTCAGCAAATACTAAAACAATAACAACAAAAGAAATCATAAAAAATGTTCATAAACAAAATGAGCTCAGTACAGAAAATTATATGGAACAAAGAAATCACAACACCATGAAAAAACACGTAACAAAATGACAGCAATAAATTCATACTTGTCAATAATTACATTGCATATAAATAGATTAAATGCACCAATCAAGAGATGGAGAGTTGCAGAATGGATAAGAAAGCATGATCCATCAATAAACTGTCTATAAAAGACACACTTTAGACACAAAGACAAAAACAGACTCTAAATATCAAAGACTGGGAATAAATATATCAATCAAATGGTAACCAAAAAAGAGCAAGAGTGGCAATATTAATTTCTGATAAAATTAACATTAAGATCAAAACCACCACAA
>NW_006921706.1:1559266-1560596 GCF_000298275.1 Orycteropus afer afer
TTATAAATCAGCCTTTGACAGTATGGAAAAGATAAATAGACAACTTCACAGTAATAGTAGGAGACTTTAATATACTACTTTCAACAAAGGATAGAACAACTAGAAAGAAACTCAATAAAGACATAGAAAAAGTAAACAATACAATCAATCAACTTGACCTCACAGACATATACAGAGCATTTCACCCAACAACACACAATATACATTCATATCCAGCACACATGAAACATTCTCCCAAATAGACCATCTGTTAGGCCACTAAGTGAGCCTCAATAAATTAAAAAAAAAAAAAAAAAAATCAAAATACTGCAATGCATCTTCTCAGATCACAATGCTATACAATCAGAAATCAAGTACAGGGAGATCAAAGAAAATAAAAATCAAACACATGGAAACTGAATAACACTCTCCATAAAAACTACGGGGTAATAGAAGAAATGTAAAGAAATGAAAAAAGAAAATTCCTTCAATCAAATGAGAATGAAAACACAACATACCAAAATCTCTGGGACACAGCCAAAACAGTGATCATACGGCAATTTATAGCCACACATGCACACATCAAAAAAGAAGAAAAAGTCAAAATTAATACCTTAACCCAACATCTTCAACAATTAGAAAAAGAGCAGCAAAAAATGCCTAGAGTCACCAGAAGAAAAGAACTAATAAAGGTTTGAGCAGAAATAAATGAAACAGAAAACAGAAAAACAATAGAAAGAACCAACAAGACTAGATGTTGATTCTTTGAAAGGATTAATAAAATTGACAAACCACTGGAAAATTTAACAAAGGAAAGGAAAGAGAAGATGCAAATAACATGAATAAGAAAGGAAATGGGTGACATCATAACAAAACCAACTGAAATAAAAAAGGTATCAGGATACTGTAAAGGAGTGTACTCCAGCCAATTTGAAAGGACAGAAGAAATGCATAGATTTCTAGAAACACACTACTTATCTAAACTAACACAGACTGAGGTAGAAAATTTGAGCAAACCCATAACACAAGATATCTAACAGGTCATAAAAACAACTACTACCATAAAAAGTTCTGGCCTAGATGGCTTCCCTGGAGAATTCTGCCAAACATTCAGAGTAGAGCTGTCATCAGTCCTACTGAAACTCTTCCAGAACATAAAGAAAGGATGGAATCTGTGGTAGTTATGTTTGTGTGTCAACTTGGCTGGGACTGGTTGAGTGGCTGGGCAGCTGGTGGTAGTTATTCCCCATGATGAGACTGGCAATCAGCTCCATGGTGGGATCTACCACAAGCAGCTGAGTAGCTGCCTTTGGGAATGTGGTCTGCTTCCTGTATTTAAGGAGAAGCCTTG
>NW_006921706.1:1560971-1576160 GCF_000298275.1 Orycteropus afer afer
TCTTGTCAGAGCGGCACTAGGTAACCAGAACAGAATTTGGTACCGAGAGAGTGGGGTGCTGCTCTGACGGATACTTAAAATGTGGAAACAGGAGTGGAGTGCACCCTTGACCCGAGACCCTGGCAGAGAGACCCCAGCATACGGCATGACAGACGGCAGGACAGACAGCAAAAGACTGGCATGAGATGAGAGACGGCAGTAGCAGAGCCCAGAGACCGGCATGAGAGACAGCAGGAGCAGAGCTGAGAGAACCGGCATGAGACAGCAGCAGTCTTACCAGCCCACGGAGGAGAAAGCTTGATGCCTTTGGTTAGGTGGCTTACTGGCGGAGTGGGTTGCCTTCGGGCATTAATTGGTAGAAAAGATCAGCATGAAATGGAGTAGCAGGGTGACCAGCCCATGGAGCAAAATAGCTGAGTGCTTTTTGGGCAGGTTTTTTCAGCAGAGTGGGTTGCTTTGGCATTAATTGGCAGAAGCGGAGAGACCAAGAAATGGAAGCAGAGCTGCCTCAGCCTTAATGGTAGGAAATGGCCTTTGGGGGTGGTATGATCACAGCCCCCTAGTTTCAAAGAGCCAGGCCTTCACCAACTCGGTTCTGGAGTGTAGGGCTGTTCGATCATGTGAATCAGTGGGATGGAGCCATAGCCGCTGCCCAAGAGTGAGGGGGTGGGGCTGCCATGCCCAAGAGGGAGAGGAACGGGCCTGCCAGGCCAAGAGAGTGAGGTCGCCACTCAGGAACTAGGGGACTCGAGCCACCCAGTGAGAAGATTGGTACAGATGCCACCCAGTAAAGATCTGTACAGATGCCCAGTTGACAAGGGGTGGAACTGTGGTAGTTCAGTTTGTGTGTCAACTTGGCTGGGCCTGGTTGAGTGGCTGGGCAGCTGGTGGTAATTATTCCCCATGACAAGACTGACAATCAGCTCCATGGTGGGATCTACCACAAGCAGCTGAGTAGCAGCTGCCTTTGGGAATGTGGTCTGCTTCCTGTATTTAAGGAGAAGCCTTGGGAATGGTCTCCAGCCTATGGCACACTTGGACCCTGCATGTAGCCGTGTCGCTGCTCAGCAACCTGCTGTGCTCTGCTGACCTTGGGACTTACAATGGACTTAAGTTAATGGCCTCCTGTCTGGTTTGGTAACATCGGGACTGAGCCTTTTGACTTGTCAGCCTTGGGGTTTCTCAGCCTCAGCAACCACCAGCTGTCTGAGTGAAGAAACGCCTCTAGCTCCAGTGGGCTGGGAGCAGGAGGCAGAGCTGGAACCCAAGGTTGAGGCTTTCACCCAGCCCCTAGAGCCAGGCACTTTGAACTTGGACTTAAAGCCTCCAAATTGTAAGAATAAACTCTTGTTTGTTAAGGCCATCCCATTTGTGGTATATTCTTGTCAGAGCAGCACTAGGTAACCAGAACAGAATTCCCACAAATTCATTTTATGAAGCAAGCATAACTCTGATATAAAAATCAGGCAAAGACATCACTAGAAAGAAAAACTACAGACCAATATATCATGAATATAAATGCAAAAATGTTCAACAAAATCCTAGCCAATAAACTCCAACAACTTATTTTAAAAAAATACATCATGACCAAGTAGGATTCATACCAGGTGAGCAAAGATGGTTAAACATTAGAAAAAAAATTAACACAATCCATCACATAAATAAAATAAAGGAAAAGAAACACATGATCATATCAATTGATGCAGAAAAAGCATTTGATAAAATCTAATACTCATTCCTGATAATAACTATCAGAAAAATAGGAATAGAAGGTAAATTCCTCCAAGGGCATATGTGCAAAACCAACAGCCAACATTATTCTCAATGGAGAGAGAGTGAAAGCACTCTCCTTGCAAATGAGAATCAGACAAGGATGTCCACTATCATCACTTCTATTCAACAGTGTATTGGAAGTTCTAGCCAGGGCAATGAGGCAATAAAGAGAAATAAAAAGCCATTCAAATTGGCAAGGAAGAAGTAAAACTATCCCTATTTGCAGATGATATGATCCTATACAGAGAAAATCCCAGAGACTCAGCAAGAAAACTACTGGATCTATTTGAAAGATTCAACATAGTGACAGGACACAAGATCAACACACAATATCAGTGGGATTCCTATATGCCAACAAAGAGATATCTAAAAAGGAAATAAGGAAAATAATACCATTTAAAATATCTACCAAAAAGATAAAATACTTAGGAATAAATCTTACCAGGAACACAAAAGACCTATACAAAGAAAACTACAAAACATTACTACAAGAAACTGTAAGAGATCTACAAGGATGAAAAAACATACCATGCTCATGGATAGGAAGACTGAACATTGTGAAAATGATAATAATACCCAAAGTAATCTATGGATTCAATGCAATCCTGATCCATATTTCACCAGCATTTTTAAGAACATGGAAAAAACAATCACTGATTTTATGTGGAAAGGAAAGGGACCTTGTGCTTGAGTAATTTCTTTTAGAAAGAGCAGCACAAGGCCAGTCCAAAGGAGGTGGAAGTTAAAGATGTCTCAAATGTCCAACTTTTCCAAACTGCCATGCCACTCCATCATCTCTGACATCAACTCCTCCCCTCAATAATCTCCCTCCTGTCTTAGGATTCCATAGTTCACTGTAATGTCTCACAGAACTCACAAACTCCCAAGGGAATGGCTCATGTGGTGGTGATGGTGGAGGCTGGGAGGCTAGCAAGTCCCAGGTCTGTGGGTAGGTCTGGAAGATTCTCCCAACTCACATGGTTGCAGGGGTTGGTAAGCCCAAATCAGCAGGTCAGATGATCGCAGCTGTCTTAAGTCCAGGGGTGAGATGATGGTGAATCAAATGCAGAACCGGAGTGAGAGAGCACAAAACTTCCCAAAGCATTTACATATATACCCTCAAAGAAGCTAAGGGTGGTGACCTGAGTCACGACCTCTAGCAAGGTGGGACTCAAGATACATCCCACCCTAAATAGGCATAGAGAATAGAGTAAAGGGCATAGAACATGCCTAAAGAGGCACAGGGATTAAGATTTACCGTACATCACAAAATGCAGGATGATGGCTAGAAGGGTCATATTAAGCAATTCACTCAACTGCATCTAGGAATAAGTAAAGCATTACTGAAGAAGAACAAAGGAGGAGGTCTCACACTCCCTGATCCCAAAACCACCACTGTAGTCAAAACAGCCTGGTATTGGTACAACAACAGACACATAGACCAGTGGAACAGAACTGAGAATCCAGAAATAGATCCATTCATCAATGAACAGCTGGTCTTTGACAAAAGGTTGAAACCCATTAAATAGGAAGAGATGGTCTCCTTTAAAAATGGTGCTGGCAAAACTGGATATCCATTTACAGAAAAATGAAACAAGATCCATACTTTAAACCATATACAAAAACAAACTCAAGATGGATCAAAGACCTAAATGTAAAACCTAAAACTATACATCTCATCAAAGGTATAGTAGGGGCAAACTTATGGGCCTTAATTAATGGTCTAAATATGGTCTCAAAGGCTGGTGAGAGTGTAGAGAGATTGGAACTTTTATACACTGCTGGTGGTACTGCAAAATGGTACAACCACTGTGAAAAAAAGTATGGTCCTTCTTTAAAAAGTTGGAAATATAAATACCACTTGATCTAGTAATCCCACTACTAGGAATACATCCTAACCTGGTGAGAAGTGGGACATGAATAGATATATGTATATCTATGTTTGTCACAGCACTATTCATAATAGCAAAGAGATGGAAACAACCTAAGTGCCCATTCACAGATGAATGGATAACCAAACTATGATACATACACACAACGGAATACTATGCAACACTAAAGAGTAATGAGTTACCTCATAATGGGTTGATTTAGAGGACATTATGCTGAATTAAATAAGTCAATCACAGAAGGACAAATATTTTATGAGTCCCTTATTATAAAAAATCAAGGAAAAGTGTACAAAGGGAAGAAAATTTTCTTTGTTGGTTATCAGGGTTGGGAAGGGAGAGAAAAGAGATGAATATTTAAGAGACAGGTGTTGATATAGGTGAAGGGGAAAGCAATATAAAAGTGTGTGACCAGCACATTATCACTAAGGAAAAGGAAGACATGGAGAGATACATAGGAGGTAGACACAATAAAGGTAAATACTATTGATACATAATACTGCATTATTAATAATAGCAAAGACTAATGTATGGGTGGATATATAAGTACACAGGCAAGAAGATTAGGTATAGGACAGGCAAACGGAAACATACCCATGACCAAAAATAGGTTTGGCAGATGATATTCCTATATATGTATTAGTATGTGCTATAAAAATGCCCATTTGTGGTTTAAAGTTAACGGGGGGCAAAATTAGAATAACTTTCTAGGCACAACTAAAGCACTCTGAGGGAGTGAGCTGCTGGGCCCACTGCTGGGGATGATGGTCTTGGGGGACATCAAGGTCAACTGGCACAACATGATATCAGGTGCTGTCCAGTCGGCTCCAACTTGGAAGTAAGGCCTAACAATCTGCCTCTGAAAGGTCACAGCCTTGAAAATGCCATGGAGTGCAGTTCTTCTGCCACTTAGGGTGTCATGAGTCAGAATCAACAGCAATTAACAAGAAGCCACAAGAAAGAATGGCATAGTCTTTGACTGACTGGCAATGTGCCCACTTTAAAACAAAGGATCTAAGAACAAGAGAATGGATATTCTGAGGCAGTGAGAAATCTCCACAAAAGGAAGGAGTTACATCATCTTAGTGAGGAACTATGCCATTAGAATCAAAAGGGTGTCCCAACAGACAGATGACTAATGCACAGAGAAGCCATTCCCATAAAGGATAGTGATTTATTAGTCTTTCAGCTGTTCGGTTCCTTGAGCTCATATAAATCCAAACACTATAATCACCTCTACAGTGTCAGCACAATTCACTTACATTTTTTGTACATAACTCATAAATGACAGATTATTTCCAACAAAGATACTTCATGTAAACATTGACTAAGCAATATCAATTTAATTTCCATAATCTTCAGTTGTCTAGCAAATATATAAAATATTCTTGTTCTGTAAAAATCACTTAATATGATAAACAGAATATTGAAATCTATCTTCATACAGAAAATAGATTTTGTAATAGGAATGTTTTATGTACTACATTGCATTGAATAAAAAATTTAAAAAACTTGCAGTACTTAAATTTAAATGACTTCTTATATATCATATTGAAATATAAACACAGATTGCCTATATAATAAATTTGCATCAGTTATCAAAAGCAATAACTACTGTTAATTTTCAGTAACTATGACTAAGGCAATATTCTGGTAGCATTGTGCCTAAGGCACTTGACTGCTAACCAGAAGGCTGGTGGTTCAAACCCACCAGCCACTCCTTGGAAGGAAGGTTGGGCAATCCTACTTCCGTAGTGATACTGCCTCGGAAACCCAAGGAGGGGTCGCCATGAGTCGGGGCCGTCATCTCAATGGAACATAACAACAACAACAACAACCAGAAGGCTAGCAGTTCAAACCCACCAGCCACTCTGCAAGGAAGATTGGGCAATCTGTTTCCGTAGTGATACCACCTGGGAAACCCAAGGAAGGGTCGCTATGAGACAGATCCGATTCGACAGCAGTGAGTTTTGTGTTTGGTTTTACGTTGCTCACACTGGTACTGAAAGATCCATATGGTTGAAATAACTTATTTTTAATTGTTCTATTTTTTTTTCCTGAGTAACCTTAAATATCTTTCCATAGAAAAATTCTGATTTGTATTAGGTAAGCATATTTCTTGTTTTTTAATTGTTAATTGTAGAAAAAATTAGAATCTATAAATAATGAAAAAAACCAAAACTAAAACCACACATAATCTACTTGACATTTGCATTGTTACTAAACCAAACTGACTGCTGTTGAGTTGGTTCTGACTCATAGCAACTCCTGCTTGAGTTTACAAGGTGGTATCTCTACAGAAGTAGATTGCCCAATCTTCCTTCCAAGGAGTGGCTAGTGGGTATGAACTGCCAGCTTTCTAGTTAGCAATCAAACGCCTTAGGCACTATGCCACCAGAGATACTTGCATTGTTACTAAATAGGTATATATCCTTTGTGAAACCTACAGTGGCCATTCAGCCCACAATGACTTGCTTTTTCTGTATATGGATGTTCCCTCTAATTTAAGGTACCAAACCAAAAAACCAAACTCACTGCCACTGAGTTGATTCTGACTCATAGCAATTCCCTTTGTGTTTCCAAGGAGGTAAATATTTACAGAAGTAGATTGCCCAGTGATCTAGTGATCTGTGGAGTGGATGATGAGTTTGAACCACCAACCTTTGGTTAGCAGTCAATTACCTTAGGCACTACACCACCAGAACTCCAATTAAATTCGTTTTTGATTTATGGTACACATCTCCATAAATACCTGCTAGATCAAGATGATTAAATTTGTTACTTTTAACCTGAATATCTTTTAGTTTCAGAGAAAGGAATGTTCCATCTCCCATTAATATCACTTTTTGCTCTCATTGTTTTATCCAGAGGTAGTTTAATCACACTGTTTCTGTTGGGCCTTCTCCTGTTTCCCCATTTTTACCCCTGCAGACATGTAGCCTTTATTTTGACTTTTTAGGATGGTATTATCCCAGGGGCTACTTTCTACCTTTAATATGATCTTGTTTTTTGCTTTTGTTTTCTCCTATTTGATAGAGATTTCTTCAATTTGTAGACAGTCTGAGTTCTTCTTGGTTTTTGAGTAGCACTATATACTTTTTCTTTTTTTAACTGCAGTGCATGTTCAATCTAACACATTAAATCTTGAAATCCATACTTACGTATTTATTCATATAAGTGTTGTGGTAGTTAAAGTTGTATGTCAACTTGGCTGAAGCTGGTTTTGAATGGCTGGGCAGCTGGATGTAGTTATTCCCCGTGATGAGGCAGATAATCAATTCCATGGTGGAATCTGTAGTGAGCACTTGAATAGCTGCCTGAGTGATGTGGTGTGCTTCCAGTATAAAGGAGAAGCATTGTGAAAGGTCTCTGAGTTTTTGGCATGCTTAGACTCTGCGTGAAGCTGAGTCTTTATTAGTAGCCTACCATGATTGCTCTGGTAGCAGAGTGCCTAAGGCATTTGACTGCTAACCAGAAGGCTGGCGGTTCAAACCCACCAGCCACTCCTCAGAAGGAAGGTTGGGCAATCTACTTCCGTAGTGATACTGCTTCAGCAACCCAAGGAGGGGTAGCTATGGGTAGGGGTCGACTTGATGGCACATAAACAACAACAATCATGATTGCCTGCTGATCTTGGGACTATTTCTGGACTTGAACTAGTGGTGTGCCATGTTGCTTAATAATCTTGGGACTGTACCATTTCACTTGTCGATCTTGGGTTTGTCAGCCTCCACAGGCAGCAGCAGTATGAGTTAAGAGAAGCCTCCAGCTTCAGTGGGCTGGGAGAAAGAGGCAGAGCTGAAGCCCAAGGTTTGAGGGGCTTTCACCCAGTCTGTAGAGTTAGTGCTTTGAACTTGGACTTCTAGCCTCCTAAACTGTAAGAGAATAACTTCCTATCTGTTAAAGCCATCCACTTGTGAAATATTCTGTGAGAGCAGCACTAGAGGACCAAAACAAATATTCTAGGAAGAAAAAAACTACTAAAATTAGATTGTTGCATCCAGGCAAATAGATATTTTAAATTGAGAAATAATGACAAATTGCTCTCCAATAAAACCATAGTCACTTAGCAAAGATGATAATTTTTCCACACATTTTTGCTACCAATGGTCAGTGCAAATTTTTAAAACTATTTTTCAGTTTGGAAGGAAAAGATCACATTTTATTTGTACTTCATTACTTATGAGTTAAGTGTAAATTCCTAGCCACTTGATTAAAAATGATATTTGAAATTAATGGATTTGAATTACAAAAGGTGGGCTTACATTAGCTTCATTGTATTTTATTTAATTATAAGACCATAAACCTATGGAGGAAAAAAAAACAAAAACAAACTCCCTGCCGTCGAGTCAATTTGACTCACAGAGACCCCTCCTTGGGTTTCCAAGCAGTATCACTAGGGAAGTAGATTGCCCAATCTTCCTTCCGAGGAGTGGCTGGTGGGTTTGAACCACCAGCCTTCTCGTTAGCAGTCAAATGCCTTAGGCATTACGCCACCAGAGCTCCCCCATAAACCTATCAGAGGGCTGAAAAGCCCAAATAATCAGCTGGTTACATTACTTACAACATGAAATCAAAAATAATGCTTATAAAGGGAATAAACAGACATGGTTATTACGCAGTGTTAATGTTTCAACTTTTCAGCCAGAGTAACTTAACTTTGAAAAATAAATACTGATGAAAACATCTGGCATTTGCACTAGTCAGAGTTCCAATTAACTTTGGATACAGCCAACTGGCCTGGCTAAATGTCTCTGCCGCTCAACTGCAATCCTATTAGAACAAACTGTCTAAAACTTTAAATAGGTAGTTTGTAAAACAATTCAAAGTGGCAGCTTGCTGGCAATATTTTTTCTACAGCTCTATATTAACTAAATAAAATACTCACTAAGAGCATGTGTCCTTAACTACTTGAAACTGGAAAGTGAAAAAGTATTTGAATTAAGCTACCAGCACTTCAAGTCATGTTGCTTCTTCAAAAAGAATGCTCTAAGTGACTCACCCTATATAATGCCATTTTGACTTACTTGTAAATCAGTATATATATATATATATAAACAGTATGTATATGTAAATCAGTGTGTATATATATATAAATATATAAAGAAACACATATATATCCAGAATTGTATGTGTATGTATAAATGTGTATGTACACACACATATAATAACTGCCTTCCGAGGACAACCATCTTACATATTTATTGTAAAAGGGATGTGGGGGAGGCATCCTCCGACTTCTTCTAACTTCATAAAGGGGAGCAAGAAGGATAAACAGCAACAGCCCAAAGCTGATTCCCTTAAGGCAGAAGCCAGAAATTCTGCCACCCTCTAACCTTTTTATCAATTCTGAAACCAACCATCCCTCCTATAGCACTCTCTACTTCTCTGCTGGGTTTGATAATTCATTGCAATGGCCACACAGAATTCTCAGACAATATGCATGAATATGGGGTTTCTTAGGGAAGTAACAGGTTATAATTCAGCATCAGGAACACTCAGGAGACAATTCTTTGATGAGGATAGCCTTCCTCTGGCCATGCTTAAAAGCATGCCTCTTTGATTCTTGGCCTCTCGGCCTGGACTCCTTCCTGCTCAGGCAGGTGTTACATAGCTCTTTTAGCTTACCTATAGGATGGAAGGTTGGGCAATCGACTTCCGTAGTGATACCTACCGCCTTGGAAACCCAAGGAGGGGGTCGCTATGAGTGGGATCAGACTCAATGGCAGGGAATTTGATTTTGGTATAGGTGCACCTGGGAGCTCTGCTGGTGTAGTGCCTAAGGCATTTGACTGCTAACTAGAAGTATGGTGGTTCAAACCCACCAGCCATTCCTCAGAAGGAAGATTGGGCAATCTACTTCCATAGTGATACTGCCTTGGAAACCCAAGGAGGGGTTGCTATGAGGTGGATCTGCCTTGATGGCAATGAGTTTGTTTTTTGGTATAGGTGCACCCCACTCTGCCAGCAAGCCCCCTGCCCAAAGGCACTCAGCTTTCTTGCTCCACAGGCAGGCAAGTCTGTTACTGTGTCTCATGCCAGTCTCTTGGTCCTGCTGTCCTCTCTCTGCCACCTCTCCATGGTTGTCTCAGCAAAAGGATCTCCTGTCCAAGGGTGTGCTCCGCTCCTGTCTCTTCTGTCTTGATGGCAGTGAGATTCCCCTTTCTGCCTCTGGGATGGCTCATTTTAAGCCTAGTGAGGTGGCAAAACTGACCAATACTTACATTAGGGTTCCACACACGTTATCTGCACAATCCCACCTCCATCCAATCCCCTTCTGGGCCACAAGCACCTTATATTTGCATAGGTCTACCCACTCATCAGCAGCTCTGGTAGCTTAGTACCTAAGGCACTTGACTGCTAACCAGAAGGCTGGCGGTTCAAATCCACCAGCCACTCCTCGGAAGGAAGATGGGGCAATCTACTTCCATAGTGATACTGCCTCAGAAACCCAAGGAGGTGTCGCTATGAGTCAGGTCCGACTCAATGGCACATAACAACAACAACAACCCACTCATCTGGTGGGAATCGCATAGAACATGGCTAGAAGTGGCATACCAAGTAATTCACTGTACCACACATATACACATACATACATATACAAACCTGGTGGCACAATGGTTAAGCACTTGACTGCTAACCTAAATACTGGCAGTTTGAACCTATCTGGTGGCTCTACAGGAGAAAAACCTGGCGATCTGCTTCCGTAAAGATTACAACCAAGAAAATCCTGTGGAGCAGTTCTACTCTATCACAAAAAGGCACTTTGAGTCGGAATCAACTTGACTGGATCCAACAACAACATACATACATTTAAAAATTCAGTAGCTTTAAGGGAAAATACTAAGTAAATAACAATACAATCTATTCCAATGCAAGTTTGGGAATTTTATACTTCCTTTCAGAATTAACAAACAAATTATTTTGTTCGTCATTTCCTTAAGCAGAGGGCTTTCTCAAATTTTATCTCCATGATATTCAAAGACAGTAACATTTGGTCAACCCAATAGGACAAATAAGGATGCTCACAGCCTGAGATGACTAACCACCCAGTGTCCACCTGGCCGGCAGAGGGGTGACATACCTGTAACCCATTGGCAGTACAATGATTGGAAAGTTCTGTTTAGACTTTCTGTGATTTTTCCTGCCCTGCATCCCATTCTCCCAGGTCGCCAAAACGCTTTAGTTGTACTCCTGCTCTATTCCCCATCTTAATATTGAAATGGATACTGAAGATTAGAGGAGTGTAAAGTGTCTAATGCAGCAATGATTGGACCACTTTACTCATATCCATTAAACTGTTTTTGATGTTGGGGCAGTATTACTTTTATCTTTGTACCTTTACAGGACTAAACTCAGTGCCCTGTAAATAGTTACTGCTCAAGGTTTACTCTGGGCATATGCTACCACAATCTTGTTCTGAGTTTTTGCGATTCTAAAGATCATAAAATGGGTCTTCAAAGAGTCTTTGAAAAACATTATAAAAATATTTTTCATAAAAGGGAGATTGTGATATTTACAAATACCCTTACCTTTAATAAATCTAATAAAAACAGACCTAAAAAACAGAGTAACATGCAAGAAAAGCAATGTATCACTTTTGTGATATTATTTTTTACTGAAAGTCAAGTCAAAATTAAAATCTCAAGTTGATTCTAAAGTAAAAATTATACAAATGACCCTTGAACAACTAAGGAGCTCTGGTGGTGCAGGGGTTAACGCATTCGGCTGCTAAGCAAAGGGTTTGAACCCACCAGCTGCTCCACGGAACAAAGATGAGGCAGCGTGCGTCCATAAAGATGTACAGCCTTGGAAACCTTATGGGGTTGCTATTTGTCAGAATAGATTTGATGGCAATGACTGTGGTTCTTTTTTTCCTTGAGTAATGTAGGCGTTAGAGGCACTGAATGCCCTTTGACTCCCCAAAAACTTTACTAATTGCCCACTGTTGACTAGAAGCCTTAGCACTAACATAAACAGCCCGGATCATAAACAAGACTGCATTTGCACAAAACAGTATGTAGCCTATCCCTTCCTGCCTTAAATCCTGGTGCTCAATTCTCTTCTTTACTAATAAGTGTTCTTTGTGGCATTTTCCCCCCAGAATGGGGCACTTTCATCAGCATTAAAAACCTTGCTCCTCAATGATTTTCTTAGTGGCGTCTGGGAACTCCTCCTGCTCAGCAGAAGCTGCTGCTTGTTATCTTGATATTTTTCAAGCAAAAATTCTTTCTCAAATTATCGTATTATCCTTTGCTGGCATAAAATTATCCAGCTTTGGAACCTCACATTCCTTTTGTTTTTAATTGTCATATGACTTTGCTTTTTCTTGAATCATATCAAAGTCTCCAAGTATGTCTTTCTTATAGCAATTTTGCACCCATATAGAAGCTGCATTTTCAGTACTAAATAAAAGGGTATTTTGCAAAATGTGCAAGGTTTTCATGCCTGCTGGCATAGCTGCAGTGACAGCTTCATGAATTCCCTTTTCCCTTTTTATGCTGGATTCATTTGTCTTGAAATGGCAGACAACTGCAACTGCAGACCTCAACCTAAGATACACATTAAGCAATCTGACTTTTTCTTTCAATATCATGATGTTTCTCTGCTTCTTGGGAGCACCCCCAGCATCTTCATCTGTGTTCCACAGTATTATTCAAGGTTCCTGCTATTGCACTAAATATGATGAAAAATACATGAGAGCCATGCAAGAGAAATCACTTTTTACTGAGATATGCAATTTACTGAAGAGACATCCAGAATATAATTCTGGATGACACAGATGTAATTAGCATCACAGTGTTTTAAGGGGATACTCGCAACACTTGAGCTCACTGCAATAGCAACAGGAGGTGGCTATGAAATTATTACAGTAGCATAGCATGTACTACACTTAATTTTAGGTAGTTAGGATTAATACTGCATCTTAACATTTGTTTACATTTCTCTCATCTGTGAATGATGTCTTATAAAGACTGTGTCTGTGTGCATAAATGTGGATAAATTTTAACCTTTATAATAGATTTGTGTGTATTTTATGGTAGTAAATGATAAGATAGACTAGTAACTCCATATATTTCATGCATTCATGACATACTTAACTTTCTCTTAATTTTTTCGATATTTAGTTGGTCTGTGAGTTTTTTCAAATTATCACAATTTCCAAAAAATTTTTCCAATATATTTATTGAAAATTATTCATGTATAAATAGGCCTGTGCAGTCTAAACTCATGTTGTTCAAAGGTCAACTGTATATACATATATATTTTAACCAGCCTTTTCAATGCATTGTCACTTTGCAAAGCATTGCCTTAGCGAACATACACATGAAAAACAATGGCACATATTCTGCTGTGATTACAATATGAGAATATGAAGCTAAAACCCATAGGTACTACTAAATATTGCATTGGAATGTCAGATGCTATAATTAATGGCCAGAAGGAAGATTGGACAATCTACTTCTGTAGTGATACTGCCTCGGAAATCCAAGGAGGCGTCGCTATGAGTCAGATTTGACTCAATGGCAGTGTGTTTGGTTTTGGGTTTTTATAATTAATGGCAATATATGAGTCGGCCAATGGCATATAACAACAACAACAAGTGAATGGTTGTTTTTGTTGTTAGGTGGCATCGAGTTGGCCCCGACTCATAGTGACCCTATGTACAACAGAACAAAACAATGCCTGGTCCTGTGCCAGCTTCACAATCCTTGCGATACTTGAGGCCACCATTGCAACCACTGTGTCAATCCATCTTGTTGAGGGCCTTCCTCTTTTTCGTTGACCCTCCATTTTACCAAGCATGGTATCTTTCTCCAAGGAATGGTCCCTTCTGACACCATGACCAAAGTGGGTGAGACGAAGCCTGGTCATTCTCACTTCCAAGGAGCATTCTGGCTGCACTTCTTCCAGGGCAGATTTGTTAGTTCTTTTGGCAGTCCATAGTACCTTCACTATTCTTCGCCAACACCACAACTCAAAAGGACCAACTCTTTGTTCTTCCTTATTCATTGTCCAGCTCCCACATGCATGTGAGGTGACTGCAAATATCACGGCTCGGATTAGGCACATCTTAGTCTTCAAAGAGACACCTTTGCTCTTCAGCACTTTAAAGAGGTCTTTGCGGCAGATTTTCCCAGTGCAATATGTTGTCTCTTGTCCTGACTGCTGCTGCCATTGGAGTTGATTGTGGAACCAAGTAATATAAAATCTTGGACAACTTCAATCTTTTATCCATTTATGGTGTTGCTGCTTACTGGTACAGTTATGAGGATTTTTGTTCTCTTTATGTTGAGATGTAATCCAATAATGCAAACTGTAGTCTTTAATCTTCACCAATAAGTGCTTTAAGTCATTCTCACTTTCAGCAAGCAAAGTTGTATTGTCAGAGTATCACAGGTAGTTAATGAGTCTTCCTCCAATTCTGATGTCACATTATTCTTCATATAATCCAGTTTCTGGGATTATTTGTTCAGCATACAGATTGAATAAGTATGGTGAAAGAAGATAACCCTGATGCACTCCCTTCCTGATTTAAAATCATACAGTATCTCCTTGTTCTGTTTGAACAACAGCCTCCTGGTCTATGTACAGGTTCCTCATGAGCACAATAAAGTGTTCTGGAATTCCCATTCTTCTCAATGTTATGCCTAATTTGCTATGATCCACACAGTTGAATGCTTTTGCATAGTCACTAAAACAACATCTTTCTGGTATTCTTTGCTTTCAGCCAAGATCCATGGGATATAAGCAATGATATCCCTTCTCCCACATCCTCTTCTGAATCCAGCTTGCATTTCTGGAAGTTCTCTGTCAATATAAGGCTGCAACTGTTTTTGAATTATCTTCAGCAATATTTGACTTGCATATGATATTAATGATATCGTTTGATCATTTCTACATTCTGTGGGATTACATTCTTTGGAATGGGTACAAATAGGGATCTCTTCCAGCCAGTTGGCCAGGTAACTGTCCCCAATTTCTTAGCACAGATGAGTGAGTACCTCCAGCACAGCATCCATTTGTTGAAACATCTCAATGGGCATTTCATCAATTCCTGGAGCCTTGTTCTTCTCCAATTCCTTCAGTGAAGCTTTGACTTCTTCCTTCAATACCATTGGTTTTTGATCATATGCAACCTCCTGAAACGGATGAATGTCAACCAATTCTTTTTGGTACAGTGACTCTGTATTACTTCCATCTTCTTTTGATGTTTCTTGCATCATTCAATATTTTGCCCATAGAATCTTTCAATATTGCAACTCGAGGCTTGAATTTTTTCTTCAGTTCTTTCATCTTGAGAAATGCCAAGTGTGTTCTTCCCTTTCGGTTTTCTAACTCCAGGTCTTTGCACATTTCATTATAATAATGGACTTTGTCTTCTCAAGCTGCTTTTTGAAATCTCTGGTTTAGCACTTTTATCTTGTCATTTCTTCCATTTGCTTTAGACATTCTCCATTAAAGGCAAGTTTCAGAGTCTCTTCTGACATCCATTTTTGGTCTTTTCTTCCTTTCCTATCCTTTT
>NW_006921706.1:1576760-1578648 GCF_000298275.1 Orycteropus afer afer
AGTATTAACTGGTCTTCCTTGTAGGCATATGGATATTATTCTATTACTGACAGCACTGTACTTCAGGATAGATCTTGAAACATTCTTTGTGATGATGAATGCCATACCATTCTTCTTCAATTTGTCATTCTCGGCATAGTAGATCATGTGTTTATCTGATTCAATCTGGCCAAAACCGGTCCGTTTCAACTCACTTATGCCTATAATACCAATCTTTATGTGTTCCATTTCATTTTTGACAACTTCCAATTTTCTTAGATTCATACTTTGTACAGTCCATGTTCTGATTATTAATGGATGTTTGCAGCTGTTTCTTCTCATTTTGAGTCATGCCTCATCAGCAAGTAGAGGTCCCAAAAGCTTTATTCCATCTACATCATTAAGGTCGGCTCCACTCTGAGGGGGCAGCTCTTCTCCAGTTGCATTCTGAGTGCCTTCCAACCTGAGAGGCTCATCTTCTGGCACTACATTGGGCAATGTTTCAGGGTTATTCATAAAGTTTTCCAGTACTATATCAGACAGTGTTTCACTGCTATTCATAAGGTTTTTACTGGCAAATTCTTTGAGAAGTGGATGGCCCCTTCCTCCTTCCGAGTCTTTCTTAGTGTGGAAGCTCCACTGAAACCTGGCCGCCATTCGTGACCCTGCTGGTATTTGATGTATTGGTGGCATAGCCTCCAGCCTCTCAACACGCAAGGTACCACGGTATGACAAACTGACAGACGAGTGGTGGAAGTAAACAGCATGCTACAAATAGTAAGCTCTCACTTCAGCATCATTACCTGTAGTAAATATGTGAAAGCTGTACTTCAACATAAATTATCCATCGAGAGAAGAAAGCAGTAAAAAGCATTAACAGTACAGTTTTCTAGATTCAGCATTGTATTACAATCCTAGTTCCACCATTTAACAGGTGTATGACTTTAGTACTGAATGCAAAAAGACTGCATGACGTTGTTTTGTATGACTGCAAAAAGAACAAACAAATGAATCTTAGACAAAATACAACCAGAACTGCTTAGAAGAAAGAATGTATAAAAATGGCATGGAGAGGATGTCTGATCTCCTCTAAGGTTACAAGGGGGAAGAAGAATCAAGATCAACATCCCAGTGCTGATTCCTATCAAGCTGAGATCAGATATACTTCCTCCTCCAAATCTTTATACCAATTCTGGCACCTGCTGTCTCTCCCAAAGCACTACTTCTCTGCTGGGTTACAGTGGCCACACAGAATTCACAGACAGTACTCATGATTATGTACCCAAATGCAAATTGCTGACTTGAAATAGAAAAAAAAAAAAAAAAATCCCTCCAGGTCCTTCATTCAAATGCAAATCTCCTCCTCTCCTCCCCCAGCAGTTCTGGATGGTCTGCATGTCTTTCAAATGCAAATTTCTAGGGTGGGACTCAGATTTTAGACCTGTTTTTTTTTGTTGTTGTTGTTGTTAGGTGCCATGAGTTGGCTCCCACTCATACTGACCCAAAGTACAACAGAACGAAACACTGCCCATTCCTGTCCTATCTTCACACACAATCCTTGCTATACCTGAGCCCATTGTTGCAGCCACTGTGTCAATGCATCTCACTAAGGGCCTGCCCGTTTTTCGCTGACCTTCCACTTTATCGAGCATGATATCCTTCTCCAGGGAATGGTCCCTACTGACAACATGACCAAATTAGGTGAGACGAAATCTGGCAATTTCGGACTGCATTTTTCCAGGACAGATTTGTTAGTTCTCTGGCAGGCCATGGTACTTTCAGTATTCTTTGCCAACACCACAAATCAAAAGCATTAATTCTTCTTTGGTCTTCCTTATTCATTGTCCAGCTTCAACATGCACATGAGATGACTGAGAACACCATGGCTTGGGTTGTTGTTGTTGTTGTT
>NW_006921706.1:1580733-1583015 GCF_000298275.1 Orycteropus afer afer
GAACCCGACTCATAGCGACCCCTCCTTGGGTTTCCAAGGCAGTATCACTACAGAAGTAGATTGCCCCATCTTCCTTCCGAGGAGTGGTTGGTGGATTTGAACTGTCAGCTTTCTGGTTAGCAGTCAGGTGCCTTAGCCACTATGCTACCAGAGCTCCCATAGCACATTCAAATAAACACAACCCTTTTAAAAACACTCTAGTTCCATCTTCTCTTTTCCACACCTTGACTATCTCCCCATTCATATGTATACAACCTAAGGCCTCTGGCTGAGTGGAACCAGTAGACCCTGGCCCCCTATCTTCTTTAACTGGCCTAGCTTCTGCCTCACGCCACTTCAGATGTGGCTTTTCTACTCTCAGCTACAGCATAACATCTCTTACTTTCCTTTCAGCCATTATAGGTGGTAATAATTGAAGTAATCATAAAAAAAAAAAAAAAATCCAAAGTTTCATTTCCTATGTCCCTTTGTTCTTTCTTTTACAAAGTCCCATGTTTCTAAGAGTCTGACGCCAACTGTAAAAACCATGTGGGTGCAGTGTTTGACCTCCCGTAATCTCAAAAGGGGGAAGGAAAATCAAGATCAACAATCTAAGGCCAATCCTATGAAGCAGAGGTCAGACATACTTCCTCTCTCCAACCTTTCTACTAATTCTGCCACCAGCTGTCCCTCTCACAGTACTCTCTACTTCTCTGTGCAGTCCGATAACTTGTTACAGTGGCTACCCAGAACTCACAAACAATACTCATAAATACAGGGTTTATTAAGTAACAGGTTACACCTGAGGATAAGGAAAGACTCATGATAGTTTTATTGTCAGGGCAGCCTCTTCTCAGCCATGCCTGCATGCAGGCCTCTCTCTGGCCTTTATCCTCTCAGGTATCTTGGGCTGGTGGGGCCTCTGACCAGTTCTGACAAGAGTTACAAAACTCTTTAGTTCGGCAGTAAATGCCTAGAGGCACTCTACTCTGCCAGTAAGCCTTGGCCTGAAAGCACTCAATTCAGGCTTTGCGGGTCAGTGAGTCTAGCTCTGCCAAGTGCCCTGAGGCACTCCTCCACTCCACTAGCAAGTCTCTTGGCTGAAAGTCTTCAGCTCTCTCACTCCGCGGGCTAGCAAGTCCACCATACTGTCTCCTGCCAGTCTTTTGGTTCTGATGTCTGTTTCTTTGCTGCTGCTTGTCACCATCTCCGGTGTTACAGATCACCATCTCCTAAATCTAGGATGTTCCCAGTGCAGGGACATCCACACCAACCCCATCTGGTCTTCTGGGTGGCAGTCAGGCCACCTCATCTCACGCCCTGCCTTGTGCTCTGGGATTGGCTTCCTTTTAAGCCTAGCAGGATTGCAAAATTTACCAATCTCATTAGAATTCCAAACACTTTATTTGCATGCCTCACTCCTCAACGTGTACCATATAATTTATTTTTTATTATCAGTAAGCTTTCAAATCCCCTTGTGGGTCATAAACACTTCATTTGCACAATCCCACCCAGTCATTTCATAGGAGTTACAAAGACTATGGGTGGAAGGACCATATTAAGTAATTTAGGCACCTGAGGATGGCAAGATTCCAGCTTACTTATTTTGAATACATCATCTGGAAAGACCAATAAGTAGGTCAGGAACTAACTTTAGAATGATAGTTTATATATAAACAAATAACTTTGGGGATGAGAATTTTTTACTCAAATTAGACAATTTTATAGCGACATTTTGTCACATACTAGGATTCTATGTAAGATGTTTAAAAAATAGGTTTCACAATAAAAAAAAAAAAAAAAAATCTGAAACCACTGATCAAGGAAACAGTAATCTACCAGAAGAAAAACTCCTGAATCTGATGATTCTTTTTTCTCCCTTGAGACATTGGCTAGGTGGAGTACATTCAGGAAATAAATGTTTTTCTCTATTATTCTATTCAGAAGGAGCTCTGGTGGCATAGTGCCTGAGGCATCTGACTGCTAACCAGAAGGCTGGAGGTTCAAACCCACCAGCCACTCCTCAGAAGGAAGACTGGGCAATCTTCTTCCATAGTGATGATTTTTTTGTTGTTGTTTTGTGCCGTCGAGTAGGACCGGACTCACAGCAACCTCTCTTTGGGTTTCTGAGGCAGTTATCATTATGGAAGTAGATTGCCCAACCTTCCTTCCAAGGAGTGGCTGGCTGGTGGGTTTGAATCGCTAGCCTTCTGGTTAGCAGTCAGATGCCTTAGGCATTATGCTACAGAGCTCCTTCGGTAGTGATAATGCCTCTGAAACCCAAGGAGGGGTTGCTATGGGTC